>NW_017805548.1:2810327-2819739 GCF_001891065.2 Hippocampus comes
ATATATATCTTCAAAGAATAAACCACTCATGCACTTTGTGTGTGGATTTTAAGGAATGTTGTTTTCAGTTACAGTTTGTCTGTGCCACACTGATGCAAACAAGGTACATAACAGCCATGATCTGATGAGCTTGGTATAGTGTTGGGCAAAATTTGTCATGTTCTGTCTTGATTGTGTTGCAGCTCCAGCTGGAGTGAAGGGCGTTTCCCTCCAACAGGGGCACCTGAGCCTCGTTACCCCATTAAGCTTGGCTGTGTATTTAAGGACTCTGACTTCTGCTCGCCTTTGTCGGCATGTTGACCTTGTTTGCTGTTGTGCTTCAAGTGTGATTTTTCTGGACCACTCGATGCCATTCATAGTCACTCTTGTTTTGTTCATCGACCCTTGTTTATAATATTGTGTTATTGTAGTGTTGCTCTTTGTTTTCACGTCATTGAAACTTTTGGATATTTTGTTTAAGTACAGTGATCACTTATCGCAGTTAATGGCGACCGAGACCACCCGTGAAAAAGGAAAATCCGTGAAGTAGGTACCACGCACAGGTATATGCACATTTGTATGAGTGTATATATAAGATTTATAAGGCCAAATTTAATGGTATACATGCATGTAGAAGTACATGTTTGTAGTAATTAACATTACTTAATGCTATATACTAATATATACAGTATACATGTATCAAATGTATAAGTTAGGTTAGTGGATAAATAGCAAAAGACAGGAAACCCATACATGTTGTACTGTATATGTTGCTCTATGTGACTCGCTGTTGTTTTGCTGACTTTTGCTGCCTCTCGCGGACCTTTTGCGGCATTTTCGCTATTTATTTATTTATTGATTGATGAATACTTTTGAAAAATCCGCGATGCATTGAAACCGCGGAAAGTGAACCGTGAAATAGCGAGGGATCACTGTATTCTCAGTGTTCCATTGAACCTTGCCTTTGCAAGCGCTTTTGATTTCAAGCAGTGTTTTTGGCATTTTGTTACCAGCAATTTCAGTTCATACTTTGTCGGTGCGATTCTCTTTAATAAATATTTTTATAATCACACTTTGTCTGAGCCTGCATTTTTGGAATTCTTAAAACATTATAAGGTTCGGTCAGAACCGAACAATATTCTTGCTGCCATTATGTGAAACTTTATTTTCTTTGGTATACATGAGCCAATTCTTTGTCTCATGTCCTTCAAACGTCACAAATGGACAAGCCTCAATATGCACTGTTCTTTCTTGTTCTTCATAAAATCTTCTTCACCTCCTTTCTAAAAAAGTTGAAAAAGCAATTTCTCTATCTGAAAGACGAAAATTTAAAGGCGCTTCTTTAAACGTAGACTGACAACATACGCAATTTAACTGAGAACCGGAGGAAGGCAAATGGGAATATTAGTGAAAAATGAAAAAAAAAAACATGTAAAAAGTGCAAGTGGTGAGAGTGATATTTTCAATGTTTGGCTTAGAAGTGGAGGGTGAAGTAAAGCTGGGAAAACTTTGTGGAAAAGAAGACCACACGCATCTGCAAAGAAGCAAAACACACACACACGCACACACATGCATTCAGTAATTCAGACCTATTTCAGAACTGTTTCTGATTATGTTTAGATGGCAATGTAAACATGCGCAGACGTCGTTCTGTCTGTTTCCATCATTCCATGCAGCTGTCAGCAGCACTTTTATTTTCTCACTCTGCTTCAGTCCAAATGTGCTCCCACTTTATTTTTTCCTTTCATGCGGGCTCCACTCTGGCTCCAATTGCGGTTTTCTTCGTTCCTCTCTTCAAACCATCATGGTCTGTTTCTCATCGAAATATGCAATGATGGATCTTGACTATACCAATTTCCATACCAAATTCTTTACTCTGATTCGAAATGTCTGTCTTTTGCCTTAGACTGTCCTGAATTTGTTTAAACTAATTTGAAGTGTATGAAGGTTACTCATGAAAACAAAGTTAGTCGGCGACTCTGTTGAAAACTTATTTGAGTTTAAATTCTGATTCCAAGTCTAAGACCAAAGTTTGTGTTCACAATGGGGGTCACATAAGAGTTTAAGAGAAGATAACCTTTATCGGTCTCACAATAGTGACATTTTGGGAGAAAAAAAAATTGGGGTTTTGCTTTGGAGTACCTCATTTGTGTTTGGGTTTGTTATCTGATGTTTTGCATTTCCTGTTTGGTTACGTTCCACTTGTATCAACCAATCAGCTCTCCCCAGTCACTTGTCTCAGTCTGTATTTAGCTGCTAATTTCTGTTAACTCCGTCTCTGAACATTGTTCATTGTTGGGTGTCCTCCCGCCTGTCATCTTAGGTAAAGAATCTGTCCTCCATGTTTTAGACCCATGCTACCAAGCACTGTACCTTAGTTTGCCATTTTACAAAAATGTTTTTTTTTTCTTTTGCTCACCTTGCCTAATTAGCTACAGTTATGCCAACGCGTCACAACAAAAATCCAACCTAACAGTGACAGTAAATAGTTAAACTGTGGACAAGGTAACATTCTAAAGCCCATAGCCCACTGAGCGGTTAAGGTAGAGAATGTTGATTTGTTTTTTTGTTTTTTTAGGGTTCACTCAAGATCTCAAATACTTGCAAAGATGTTCGCCGGACACTCGCAAACAGTTTAAATAGCGGCATTCAGAATTTCTTGCCAACAAGAAAAACTGTTTGCAGTCACGGCGATACTGAGCTGTTTCCTTTCAGACCATGAAGCAAGAAGAAAAGAAGGAAATCTCTTGAATGTTTGACAAATAAAAGATTAGCGTTAATTACCATGGTTTACAGGCAAGTACAATCGTGCTGTATAATCCACTTGCTCCGTCTCTTCTTCCTCTGGCTCAGCCGTGTCGCTTAAACCTGGGCTGTCATGTAGACTGGCTGAATGGGGATGTGTTTGGTCAAAGACAGATGATGGACAGGAGGGAGAGGGCATGGGGAAACCTATGAAACAAAAAAAAAGGCCCAAATGAAAATGAAAATGCAGACTTTCATGAATAAAACATGAGTTACAATCACAACAAAAATGATGATGATGATGATGATGTTCTTTTAAAGGCAAGTGAGCAAACGCACAATTGGAGTTTTTTTAGTTAAAGACTAAACACTGTGTTAGGTCACCAACACCGCCTTCTCATTGTGTCTCCCCACTTTCTACAAACCATTCTACTAACGCTGCATTCTTACAGCGTTCAGGTCTTGCTGTTACGAATGAAAGAGTGAAATTGCGCTGACAATTCAAAGCGTTAGAATGACGTTTCAAGTTATTGCTACTATGTGCCCTGCTCTGTTCGTGGCACTTTAAAGGTCAGGAGGGCGAGCGTATGAGTGAGAGTAAGGAAGGCAGAGACTTGGTGTTGTAAACTTGGGCTACATTTACAAGTTTTCTCACGGTCTATCATGGTATCTGTGGTTGACCGTGGAGGGAAAGGGGCTGCTCAGTCCCGGAGGCCAGAAAGCGCCCTACAGTTCAGCCGGCGGTCTGCGATAGATGCCTGTACATTCCCTCCCAATCCATCAAGTTCTGATGGTATCCCTCACGTTTCTCACGTTCTGTCAAGGCTTCTTACGGATGAAACATGGACGTGAGGAAGCTTTTAAGCACGTTTGTGGCACTGGCAGGGTCAAATGACGCTCCCCAAAAGGGCCCGTCTCCAGAATCAAGTGAGGTGCTGCATTCTGCCAGTCAATAAATGTTTGATAATCTTAGTTTTCTGTCACCAACAGCTTGACCAATCGATTGCTTTAAAAATGTGCAAAACAGCCTGTTACTCACATACACCCTGCACTCGCTTTTTCTCATGCTCTCACGCACCCGTTAAACATTCAGCGTTTCAACAGGTTTGCGACGCCGTGCATTGGACGTAAATGACACACATGGCTTCCTTAGCTTTTAGAAGAGTGTGAGATGCCGGGGGGAATGCATATGCTTCCTGTATCACGAAGCACCACCTCCAAGCTTTGATATGATCTGTTATATGACATATTGTCAAGTTTAGCTGCTTCCACCTTGTTTTACTACAGTCAACTTGGTTTGTCATGCCCACTGTGACTGCCCCAAATTTTAAAAATCTTACCGGACATCCACGGCAGTCACATGTAGAGCCTTAGCAACGCCGTTGCCAGAGTAACTGTTCTGACTCATTTATGGATTATTTTCAGCTCATCAGCAAGCTGTGAAGATGCCCGAAAAGTATCCTGATCATTTGAATGAGGTGTGTTGCAAGAAGGACACATCTCAAACCGAATTTGGACACCCTTGATCTAAATGTACATAACTGATTTATATCACAGGTGTCAAACCTAAGTCCCAGGTGCCAGATCTGTCCTGCCACGTCATTTTATGTGGCCTTCGAAAGCAAATCATGTGTGTCAACTCGCATGATCTTTGCTAAAATCTGTACCAAACTGTCAACTTGTCATGTATAATAAATAACTTTGATATTTTGCAATAGATTTTTTTTTTTTTATTTACCCTGTTTACACTCACTCGAACAAATAATGTATCAAAATATTATAGTTAATTTGACTGACTTCACAGCTGGTAATCCATCAATTTGTTGTGTACAAGTAATAATGCGATGAGACAATGGAACATTTATTGGATTTCACTGTCATAATGGCTCTCAGAGGGAAGACGCAACTCCAAAGTGGCCATGACACCCCTGATCTATAATTTACATATTCTTTTCTTTGTATATCACAAATGACATTTCTCGCTGACAAAAAAGCTCAAATCCACCAGTGCTTTGTACTTTTTCTGTAAGAACTATACAGACAGATAGCATGAAGCTAGTCGTTTCACCTCTGGAATTTCACCACATACAGAACATGCATGTATTTTTTTTTCCAATGTACACTACTGAGTTGGAAAATCAGAGAAGGGTGGATTAAAATGGTGGACACCATGATGGTGATGTAAGTGTGCCATAAAACTGGCACAGTGACTGTAGGGCATATAAAGTGACATTATAGAGAAGGGCAACACTTCAGAGGATGACAAATGGCCAACAGTATCCTTTAGGAGTCATTTACAGACTTCAAGTGGCACTCTCTGTGCAAGCCAGAGAATGTGAGAATAATCTTTTGCTGAAAGGCCATGCCGCATCATCGTTTTCTTAACAAGGAAGAAAATTGCCATATCACAATCATGAAGTTATTGTCACTGGCGCATATGTTCCATCGGACAAGCACATAATCTCGCATTCGCTTGTTTTCATTTGGTTGGCCTTGTCTACTTTTTATCTGCGCATGTTATCCTGTTCAGACTCTTGACTGTGGGTGCACAGCACGTAAACTGTGAATAAATATGGAAATACCAAAAATGCGTAACTCATTCACAGCTGAGGCTGGCTTCAAGTCATGCAACCATAGATTTTTTTTCTGAAACTTAGGAATGTCATTTAAAGCTGTGAAAACGATCAAGCACAGAAGAACAATTTGAAAACCCAAAACGCGCGGATGTGCAGTTAGCCAATCGATAGAGTTTGACCACTCTGACTAGTGGCAACAGTAACACTTTAAAGGAGAGCATGTTTTTGTTTTTTTTCACCTAACGAAGCCAATCAAATTAAATAAAGTAAAATACTGTGCTTATGACACGATGCATGTTTGGAGGTAAGGCCGTAAAAACAAACAAAAAAAGGTGTGGCTAATACTGTGCTCTAGCTTAGATCAACCGTCCCCAACCTTTTTGCACCATGGAATCGCTTTATCTTCGACATATCTTGATGGACTGGCATAAAACCAAATGATTAAATATGCTCAGCTTTCATCCATCCACCCATTTTCTACCGCTTATCCGGCGTGGAGGCAACAGCTTTCGGAGGGAAGCCCAGACTTTCCTCTCCCCAGCCAGTTTTTCCAGCTCGTCCTGGGGGATCCCAAGATGTTCCTGGGCCAGCCGGGAGACTAAGTCATTCCAGCGTGTCCGGGGTCGTCCCCGGAACACCTCACCAGGGAGGCTACAGGAGGTATCCTAATCAGATGCCCAAAACTGAAAGCTGAGCAATAAAACTCAGCATAATGAATCTAGTTGTTTCAAAAGTGGGAGCCCTGTACTTTTGAGAATCTCCAAATGCTTTTTACAATGACAATGCACCAACATGTTCGAAGCCACTCCTCAGGTGTTGCTGGAAAAAAAGTCTATTTTCCTCAAAAAAGTCTATGGCCAAAATGGTGACTCGTTGATCAGATCAGTAAAACTTTTTTCTGTCTAAACACATTTTCTGGAAACGTTAAAAAGAAAACTATAATAGCAGCAGAGGAACTTAAAAGCCCTTGTGGATCATGTCAGTCGCATGTATGGGATCATTTTGGCAACTAGGCATGAAACGAGTGCTTGAGTAATTCAGGTTTATTTGGTGTGGGCGCTGTCATTTAGACTACGTCAAGGAAGTTGCAAACATACTCATAGCGCTACCAATGCAAAGGCTCGCTTCAAATACCTCCCAAATAATACATAGACGTCAATGTAGATCATATTCAATCACCAGTTTAGAAAGGTAAGAAATAATTTATACCATCATGGTATGACACGTCTCCTGTGTTCATGGCTAGCAGCTAGCTGCTAGCACCGAATGCCTGGCTGGCAACAATGGCGACAGCAAGTTGTCCTACAGATGTGCTTTACTTTCTTTTCTTCTTTTTCAATGATGTGCACAAAGGCTAATTTGTAATTCACGCTCCAAGTTTAAAGGAAGAGGACGGGCCTTAAATTGCACTTTGTGGTGTTGTTTCCACTCACGGTCGATGTGTAAAATAAGAAGGTGTACTGCCTTGCATTGCACTTAAAATGAACTCAAATTTAAACATCCAAATTTGACATTATCAGGTGAGGGTTTTTTTTGTTTGTTTGTTTGTTTTCTAATGGGTAAAAGTGCTTTACAAAATAAATGATGACAATGTTTCTGATCTGAAAAACAATCCCATCTGTGATTTATAACAGTAATTCGATGCAAACTGTGACTTTCTTCCCCTCCCTTGCACCACTAGTAATTGGCAAGAGTGAGAAAATGACAGACTTAAGTGTATGAGAGAGTTCGCGCAGCCAGAAAAGCGTGTCACTGCACACCTTTTTTTTTTTAGTTCAGCATCTGGTTGAATATACAGTAACTCTAATAAGTACAAACATGAGAGAGAGAGAGAGAGTGAGACAAAAAGAGAAGCAGTGTGTCAGTGTGCAATGTTACCTAAAGGTGGAAATTCAAAGTTGTTTCACTACTCATGCAAGATCACAATGTTAACCAGCCTAAGTGAAGTTGTTCGCAGCTTTTAAACTGTGCCTCAAAGCTAAAGTACATAAATTAATATGTAACACAAGAAAGCAGGGTACTTCCTTTCCAGCCCATATGAATAGAAGTGCAAACACGAAATAACTGATGTGGGTGTATACTATATAATAGTGCAACCACAATAATGCTATGACAAGTTGGTTCTAAAGTTTAGACAAGGCTTGGGCGGATCCCACCGAGGGTGTCATGGAATCAAAATGAAACATAAAATACATGTAGTGCTTTTGTTTTGAAAGGGCCTCTCCGCGTGTCATCGCAGGAAGTAAAGGAGAGATTTGTTTGGCGTGTTTGTCTATTTGCGTGTGTGGGCGGTGCAAGCGAACAAGAGCAGTGTGTCCGAAAGCACTGACTTGTTTTACCATGGCAGCTACATTCTTATTTCCTCCAGAGTGAAAGGGGAAGATTCTCCCGATCATGATTTGGGGTCCCAGCAGCACGATAAATTATTACGGTAATTGAGTTTACTAGTAAACCTTCAAAAAAATTAAATCATGAAAGACGAAAATTTACATCCATTGAAGTCTACATTTTCAGCATTTCCAATTATACTGGAAGAAGACTCGAAAGAAAACATGTTTATAAATAACCATGATGCTTATTTGTTACAAGGACGGCCCGGTAGTCCAGTGGTTAGCGCATCGACCTCACAGTGCAGAGGTCGTGGGTTCGATTCCAGTTCCAGCCTTCCTGTGTGGAGTTTGCATGTTCTCCCCGTGCCTGCATGGGTTTTATCCGGGTACTCCGGTTTCCTTCCACATTCCAAAAACATGCATGGCAGGCTGATTGAACTCTCTAAATTATCCCTGGGTTTGAATGTGAGCTCGTCTCTGTGTGCCCTGCGATTGGCTGCAACCGGTTCAGGGTGTCCCTCGCCTACTGCCCGAAGTCAGCTGGGATAGGCTCCAGCACGCCCCACGCCCCTTGTGAGAATAAAGTGGATCAGAAAATGGATGGATGGATGGGTTTATGTGTCACGACATTAAGTAATGTCAATAATGTAGCAAAAATAATCTTCAATTTAAATCTGAGTCAATTACATTGACCTTGTTTTTTGTATAGCTAATGGAAGAAGTGACTTTGATCTTTTCCCTGTCAGCAGTCATCACTGTACAGGTATATTTTTGGCACAGTTACCACAGCCACTCATTTTGAAGGGATATGTCTTACCGAAAGTAAGATTTACCATACCGGGATTTTAATCTGAGTTCTTGTTTCCCAAATCAGCTGTGCTACCCACCAAGCCATCCAGCCGTCAAAGGCACCTTTAACCTTCTTACAAAAACACTCATGGAAAATTAGGTCTGCTGTTTGATGCCTTATGCCGAGTCACCATGTCTGCCGGTGAGTTGTGTTGAATTTTTAACTTAAAGTAAGAGACACATATTAAAGTGGAATCTCACTGAGGGATGAATGCTTGTGATTGCTTGCGGATGTACAGTAAAAAATGTCGGCTTTTCATCATGGTTTGTTAAATATTTCAAAAGGTAGCAGAGATGTTCAAGGAAATCTTTTCCTGTTACTAAGAAATTTGGAACATGTTCAAAATGTTTCAAAACTCATCATCCTTCGCTGACACAGCAGCCAGCAAAATTTCGATGTTTCACGCAGTGAACAGATTGTCGACTTTCCAAAACTGCATTTCTTCAAATTGACTAGCAGGAAAATCACACAAACTCGTTTTGAGGGTGCGAGCCATCAAAGCAGTCATCAGTGTGTCTCAGTTTGCCATTCGTGACAACCATTCACTGAGCCACACTCCCCTTTCAATTAGAAAGGGGGGTGTGGCTAAAACTACAAGTACACATTTTTAGTCATTTAAGATGAAATGCATGAGTTAAGGTTGCTTGAATTACTCCAGTAGTGCAATAAAACTTAAATTCTTGCGCATTGTCCTAGAATTTATGAGTGGAAATAAAATTTGGGGTTACAGTGCATAGGGATGGCTAATATGATATAGAATAATAATAATAATAATAATAATAATAATAATAATAGTAATATACAGTAAATATTCTCTAATATACAGTCGTGTTTGCGCTGTCCAATTTGTCCTGACAACAGAAATTCCTCATTTGGGAAATGAGCATGGTACATGTCCTTTATGAACCTGCAAGTATGTTGACAAAATGCAC
>NW_017805548.1:2820172-2831979 GCF_001891065.2 Hippocampus comes
TTCGGTCGTGTCGAGTGGGTGCTGCTTTTAAGCTAGTGCCGCGTTCTACAGGACGTTAAGTGAATAAAGTTAAAATCATTCACAATTACAGTAAAATGCACGCCAATAAAAACTCACTTACACGTCGTCGTTTCGAATCTGATGATCGAAAAACGCGAAGTGAAAATGTGTCACAGCGTCGTGTCTTTCCATAGCTTCGGTTGGGCGTTGCGTGTATTTAAGCTCCCGCGGCATGATGTCTCAATCCGGGTTACAGGTAGTGGAATTTCCACTTACGTAAGTTCCGGGAACATGTATTATCGTAGTCAAAATGTTAATGCATAGGCTTTTGTTCCGGGTGAAGGAAATTCCTTTTCATAGAATTCCGGGGACGGGAATATTTACTGTATTTGTTAGCAGTGTGTGTTGATCATGTCAGCATATTTTACAAATGTAAAGAAAAAAAAAAAGGCACAGCTGTCACGTTTTGGTTTGTGACCAACAGGTGGCACCGTAGGGCTCTCCCTGCAGCTACACGCCTGTTGGTCGTTATGTAATTATTGCTTTAAAAGGACTCCGGCACGACCACTCGGGGTCGGGTCATTGTTTGTTTGTTGCTGTCATATTTGTTCCAGTCACGTTTTGGTCATGTTTCTGTTATTGACAGTTTTTTTTTTTTTTTTGCTTCAGTCGTGGTTTGGTTTGCTACTTTGGATTACTGTCATGATTCTGTTTGTGCCCAACAGGTGGCATGTAGGGCTCCCCCTGCAGCTGCACACCTTGTTTTGGTGACTGTTAGTTTTTAGCTACAGCCTGGGTTTTGTTTGATACTTTGGATTCGTTTTGTTTTCAGGACTTTGTTTTGGATTTAGTTTTCTGTGTTTTTATCAATACAATTCGTCAAGTACAACCTGATCCTCCCTCCTGCCTGCTTTTTGGGGTCCACCACCACCTCGCAACGTGACAACACCGTACATGTTTTTAAAGAATCTTTATTAAAGAGTGATATCATTTTAATTTGTGTCAATATCAAAGCCTTCTTTGCAGGTCCACACACTATCAGAAACACAGACCTCCTTGTACAATCTAAATGGAATGGCAATCGTTTATTTCCAAGAGCCTTTTGTCTTCATTTCACAGCATGTGTGATGACACCGGGACTCCAAGTCATTGGTGTTGTTTTTTAAATGTATTTATTTATTTTTATTTTTTTTGTCCAATCAGATCAGATCTTAGTTTCAATGTGTTGCCATGCACATGGCCTTTTGTGTAATGTCCACACAGATAGCATTGAAATTCCTGATTCTTCTTTTAGCCAACCGGATTTTCCTCCTCACCGCCTTCTCTCAGAGGTGGTGACGAGTAAGTTTCTCCATCCTCTAATTGTTAGGTTTTCAGTCAATTAAATTTGATTCAATAAACAATGTGTGGTCATTTTTAAAAATTTCAATGAACATTCGATTAGTCCGGCCCTCGGCTTGCAGCAAAATTTTTTATCTGGCCCTCCGTCCATTTGACTAGTTTCTCCCTGCTCTAATTGGTTCAGCTACGTTTCGCTTCTGATTGGTTGAACTCTATGTCATGAAAGCTAGAATTACGGTGGAGGACAATTTCAGACCACGATTAAAAATTCACTTTCAGTGTGCACTTTCGAAGAATTATTAGATTTTATGAGGCTATGTTAATCAACGTTTATGCCAAGTGGGTTGTTTCAATCTGGAAATTTTGGGGCAGGGCAATGCATTAGCATTTGTGGTGAGTACATCGCAATTAATTTAAAATGTTTATTTTGAGGAATATCGATTGCGAATAGCTATAATGTAGGCAATGTTCCCTCTAATTTTCCATGCGTCTGAGCATTCACACAAATTCCCTGAACATCCCTTGGGCCACTGTGAAGAACGTCAGACATTCACACTGCCACCTGACCAGAATCACACCTGTCCAAAACCTGACATCATAACAACTTAAATAATGTAGATATGTTGCAAAAAAACTCAAGCCACCGATATATCAAAACAGACCTTATCACTAAATAGGTATTTGTGACACAAATAAAATCAGCTCGAGTTTTTTTTCATTTTAGCACACAGGTCATTGGAAGCAAAATTAATCAAACCCCAATACAATATGTATGAATACCCACAATGTCCACTAAATGATGAAACAAATGCCATTTAATTAAACGCAAAAATAATTTCTAGCCACCTGACCTCTGAAACACATGAAAAAGCCACATTTGAGGGCCTCATAAAATATCGTCATGTTTGGACTTGCTGAATGGAGTGGTCCGAGTCAGTGGTGAGTGTCTCAATGCAGAAATGTAATGTGTGCGTGTGGTGCACGCCAGCGTCACCGTGTGCGCTGAGTGGGTGAGAGAAGTGCGCAGTTACTCAGGGCACAGCTTAGAGAGAACATTATTGAGGTGATGAATTGGCTTTTTTTTGCTTTTGTAATAATGGTATTCACCCTTGAATACATAAAATGCTCTTCTTTAATGCCACACATTGGCCTCTTTCATATGTGGATATAAACTGGATATATATGCGATGCGTGTGGGTAAAAGTGCTTGGGAGGAATATAACCCACAATCATGTGTGAATCGGCATTGTTGTTTTTAGTAACAGTTTAGTAATACCTCCTGTAGTGTGAACGTAACCATAGTGATATAGCGGGGTTTTTAAAAATATTATTTTGTGGTGAATTTAGAAGGTGAATTAGGTCACTAAATACCTACTGAGAGTCCAGGACTGAAATATGTCATTCTAATATGACTGCTCCTAGTAATTGTTCAACACAACCCTGAACAGCATAAGCAGTATTGAAAAGTGAAGAAATGGATGGATGGATTATTCTTGATGATATAATTTTAACACATTCCATATCTTATATCTTCGACCTCACAGTGTAGAGGAATTCCAGCTCCGGCCTCCCTGTGTGGAGCTTGCATGTTCTCTCTGGGCCTGCGTGGGTTTTCTCCGGTTTCTTCCCACATTCCAAAAACATGCATGGCAGGCTGATTGAACACTCCAAATTGTCCATCTCAACCCATTGGTTGTTCATCTTTGAGTGCCCTGCGATTGGCTGGCAATCAGTTCAGGGTGTCCCCCGCCTACTGCCCGAACACGGCTGGGATAGGCTGGATGGATATCTTATATAAAAAAAATGAAATGTACTGTTTTATATGAATACATTAAATGAATATGGAACACAATTTGTTGACGTGGCCCTCAACAACCACAACAGTTTATCATATAACTCCCTCGGAATCTTAATTGCCCACTCATCGTTGAGACCAATAGTGCTTTTGTTGTGTGTGTGTGTGTGTGTGTGTGTGTGTGTGTGTGTGTGTGTGTGTGTGTGTGTGTGTGTGTGTGTGTGAGAATTTTTTCTTTAACCATTGATGACTTAGCAACAGTATGGCATGAACGTATGTGGAACAACCTCATATACAGGAAGTTCAAGTAAATCTAACACGGCAACACCACTGGAACAAAACACTATGAGCAAAGCTAAGACTGACTCATGATACGTCTACTAAAATCTAACTCTTCATGGTAAAACATTTTAATAAATTCAAACTAAGGATAACGGGTATCGAATGTCGTCGGATGGCTGGACACGTGGCAGTTGCTCACCCGGGCAAAAGATATTGCAACTAGTTGGTGAGATGGTAGACTGCGGCCTGACTAATCCCATTGCCCCTGAAAATCAGCTCAGGCACGCTGTCAGCGTTTGCTCGCCCATCACACTGACATCATTCCTTGCATGCGTGCATGTGTGTGGGTCTGCTCCTCTGCGTGGCGTGCAACAAAAATATAACCCAAATGGAATTGTTTGTTGAATAATGGTCGTTCAGTCAGCTCCAAAGTAGAGATGACATGGTATGAACATTTCTTATTGCAAAACGATCACATAATCAGTAATATCATGATATTGCTAAAATAAAAGTTACAAAAAAAATATCTAATTAAATTTGAATACAAAAAAAACCATTTGGAACATTGTGCACCTTTTTGCCACTGGAAATTGTTGACAGCAACCACCAAAATAAATTTTCATGAATGCTTAACCAAACAAAATGTACTTAATTAAACCAAGGGCAACTTTGCCAAAAATGCCTGTGGAAAGGTGCACCCAAAGTAAAATTGTAGCTGTTCTTGAACCATTTGGAGTATCAGCATAGTTTTGGTTTCTTTTTGAAATATTCAAAATGTTATCATTATGAATATTTCTCCCATACAGTAAGAATCTGTGTAAGTGCACCTGTCACTGAACTATGGATGTTCGAAAACAGAAAAAAAAAGGCGGATCTTATGTTCGCCTGATTTCTTTTCACAAAATCCGCCTTGAAAATTGATGTAGAATGTTGATAAGGACTTGCAAACACTACAGGATCAAAGCTTGAGGTCTCCCCAAGTTCCGGTTCAAATTGGACAATTGTAATATGTACCGTTTAAATCTCCAGAAACTCAGCTTTTAAAAGATGTATAACATGTTAACACATGTACTCAGCTGACGACGTGCATCAGCGATTTGTTTTGACAGATGACGGAGGGCCCTTCGGTGGGCCCTCCTAACTTTCAGGGTTTAAAATTGGACCGACAGTGATAGTGATGACAGAGATAATTGAAAAAAGTTAAAAGAGTTGCCGTTCTTCTTGGCATTCTTTTACGGTATTTGCTGCTGTTATTTTGAAAATGTTTTGAACAATAATAATAATAATAATAATAATAATAATAATAATTTAATCTGGGCGGCCTGGTGGTCCAGTGGTGAGTGTGTTGACCTCACAGTGCAGACGTACCGGGTTCAATTCCAGTTCCGGCCTCCCTTTGTGGCGTTTGCATGTTCTACCCGGGCCTGCGTGGGTTTTCTCCGGGTACTCCGGTTTCCTCCCACATTCCAAAAACATGCATGGCCGGCTGATTGAACACTCAAAATTGTCCCAAGGTGTGAGTGTGAGCGCGGATGGTTGTTCGTCTCTGTGTGCCCTGTGATTGGCTGGCAACCGGTTCAGAATGTCCCCCGCTTAATGCCTGAAGACGCCTGGGATAGGCTCCAGCACCCCCCGTGACCCTTGTGAGGATGAGCGAATCGGAAAATGAATGAATAATTTAAACTGACATTCTATCAAATTTAAAAACACAGTAACATTAGCGTCGAACATCGTCTTCTCCTTTGCTGCCTGAGCTGCACCCTCTGCTTCATCACTGTCTTTTTTTATTTCTTTATTAATTGATCATGCTTTATTCTTTCCATTTGCTTGCTTTTGAGGAATGCACATGGGAGCAGCGGAGAGAAACTATTATCAATAAGACACGCGAAATCTGAAATTAAAAATGGCGAGACAAATAGGTTAATATTTATCACCATCTATTGATAAAATGTAACGTGTTTCATGCCTAGGGACTTGTGGACAAAGGCAATACACATTTGATCAATGTCCTAAAATAACTTTCCCATTACAAATTGACTGTCAAACGACCAAGGTAGCGATGAGCTACTCTACATGATGCCAGAGGGAATAAGATAATGCTGCATTTACATGCAGCCACATTGTGCTACATACAGAAAGAATGCAGAGGACTGTATTGGAAAAATACCACTTTATGCTTTTCATAAAATAAAAAAATATATACAATAAAAAAAAAATTAAAAAAATTAAAACAATGCCTGCTCACCGAAATCCCACTTGTTCCGTCTTAGACCAACTTCCCCGACACATTGCGCCTGCGGGGGTTGGCGATGAAGAAGAGACAGGAGAGCGAGCAGGAGCCAGGAAACCGTAATGAGATGAGAGATAAAGAAAGAGGGCAGGACAACGGGCAGGGAAGAGCAAACCCAGGGGAGAATAGTGGAGAGCAGGGGTTACAGGGTTTCTTCACAAGAAACCACACTCTGGAGAGACTCTGGGAAAATGAGAGAAGCCGCCTTATAGTCTTGTTAAATTATAATGGAATATGACAGAAATAGTCACACCTACAGTGCAATACTGGTGGAATATATGTAACTGGCAAAAAAACACAGCCAGAAGCAATCCTTCAATTCAACTCAAACTACACGAGTAGAAGTAACGCAGTCACTCAACCATCAATATTGTCGCATTCTGTAACTCTTTTACACTGTCAATAACTAACTGCTGTGTTTAATTGGTTGTATAGTTAACTCAGAGCAAATGCTGTTGTTGTAGTTGCGTTAAATAACTTGTGTTGAGAAGCCTCGACCTTATAACCCCCATACAAGAATCTGTTGTAATTTTGTTTTGTCCAAGAATGTGCATCTGTCTTGTCTGTGTGTGTGCCTGTAAGTGCATTTGTGTGAATGGCATCATAATGTGGCAGAAGTAACAGGCTCTCACAAAAAATGTTAAAAAAAAAAAAAAAACTTTTACAGATTTTAAGCAAAAGTGGCACTCAGCCCACCAACCACCGAGCTACACCAATAAATGTAGTTTATATAAATTATGTATTACAATAATACTTAAATATATTTTTAATTCCACATGTGCCTCTCGGTAGGAAAAACAAAGTGGCACATAATTAAATACATGCATAAAAGATTTGTCGACTATTAATTATCCACGATTTTGATCAACGAATTTGACTGTCTATATTGTTGTGACTAGTCGATGAATTTTGGCAGACCTAGTTGCGGCCTTAATGATCTGAATATTTTTTAAATGTTATCAGTCCATCTATCGTCTATACTGTTCTCATGAGACATTTTTTCATTTCCTCGTAGAAGTTCAAAGATTTTCATATTTTGTTTTGAATGTCACAAAATCTGTTTCTTGCTCCACCCATCGCTTGACTTTTCTCACTTCTCCTAGGGTGAACCGAAGCCTATCCCAGCTGACTTTGGACGAGAGGCGGTGCACACCCCGGACTGGTTGACAATCAATCTGAGGGCACTTCAAACGGTATGCTCTTGTTTAAACAACATATATGCAATTTTTATTAAGCATTTTGGTCTCTTACTTTACCACATGTTAATCAAACCATGACCTTAAAGTCAAGCGTCATTTTTCACATACTGTGACACGGCTCATCAGTTCTTGCACATATTAATTGGCTTACTGATGCGAGGTGCTTCTGGTACTTGTTACAGCTGGTTTAACTGGGGAGAGTCAACAAGGAAGATGGAGCATCAAAGGCAATGAAAAAAAAATCTGAAATGCTCCTGCAGTGTATATTTGGTACTTTCCGACACAGGTTCGTACGGCAGCTCAAAACCAGAGATGTTTGAAGTGAAAGTATTGAATTTATTCTGACTGCTCACTATTTTGCTTAGTATTTAGTATAACCATTTCTGAGGCCAGTGGTTTTAGGCATTCTTGCATGACTAAATAAAGTTTGACTGAACAGACAGATGACTGTAGCCTAAAAAAAAATCTAAATTTCTAGAGTGGCTTTTATTTGGGTAACACTAAGTACATCTGAAGACAATTACATGTGTGTTTACTAGTGTAATGTTTTAATTGGGTTGTTTATCTCCATGCTTTCTTCAGACAGAAGGCAAATCCAGGTGGCTGAGCTCTCAGCGATAAGTCTGAGTGTGTTAATTTAACTTTTGAAGAGTCAAACAGTCAGACAAAGGTGTTAACTTGAATCTGTAAAGTCTCAGCATAAAAGTCGAAATCGATACATTGCAGCCATTTGATTGTGCATGTTAATGTACTACATTTGTCATGTCCTTGTTTATGATGATACTAATGCAGCGTGTTGTACCGGAGACAAATTCCTTGTGTGTTCTACATACTTGGCCAATAAAGATGATTCTGATTCAGATTCTGATACATGAACTGAGAATGATCTGATAGTGTGAAAGAATTTGTTTTCTGAGCACCTTCACAGCTTGCCTATTATTTAGACCTGCTTGGCTTAGTTAAGGCTGACACACACTGACACTGCATGCTTTCTTTCTCTCTCTCCCTCTCTCTCACACACACACACACACACACACACACAACATCTGTTTGCTGTGGCGTGCTGTGCTTTCTCAGTTTTTTTTTTTTTGTTCTTGGGGGTGGTGGTCTGCGTCTCCAGCCTTTTGTCTGTAATTTTAATCTTCGCCCTTGTGTTCTGGAAGCTGTCAACCACACAGCTGTGTGCCTCAGTAGGTTTCTGCTACCTCATAAAAGCAGGAAAAATCAATAAAGACTAATCTCAGTCTAAAGGTTTAAACACGCGAATGCCATCTCCAACTCACCTTACAACTTTCAGGTCAGCACTTAGAGTATATCCTAAAAGTGAGTATTTAAATGATTGACAATCGAGTCACCAAAGTTATTTACTTAACATACAATTCTGCAAAACGGATATCATGTGAAAAGTCTTGGTGCTTAAAGTGATACCCTAATGCGATAACGAGACAGTAGTTATTGACACGGGAAGGGCTTGTCAATATGGCTGAAAAGTGTTTCATGATCAAGGCTCAAAAGTATTTTTTTTCTTGCGTATCAGTGACTTCATTAAAAGAGCAACTTTCTAATTTTGTGCACCATATTTTTTTTCCCCAGGGACCTAAAGAAAATGGTTTTATTAAACGATAAAAATATGACAGTACAACGAATGTGCAGTTGGTTTTCTTTTTTTGATATTAGCAACCGCCGGCACTAACAACCTATTCGGCATGCCTACGAAAACGGCTACGTTGGTGGAGGCAATGTGCCCATCATAAGCAGTGCATGGACAATGAAAACAAGTCACCGCTTTCTGAATTCTGACCCAATTTTCGCAAGGTTTACTTTTTTACTGACATTACAGTAACTACATTTGAAAAGAGAGACCAAAAAATGAAGGTTATTCCCAATTCTCTCGTTGTGACTTTAAGGCATTGTGTGCCATTCAGCACAATGTGCAGGCATCCTTTTTACATGGTCTTCGTGACATTCACATCGATGAAATGTGCTGAGACTTTGCTTCCACTAACTCAAAAATGGTGTGTCATACCTATTCTATCTATTCTTCTATCTATAGAAACGGACATTTGAAGCACTTCGGTGGGATGCAAATACCTTTTTAAACAAATTACACTAAACCACACTTTTACCAAGGTTTCCATCGTGTTTGTTTTATTTATTTATTTTTTTAATGAAATTATCCTCCGATCAGTCATGCCAACGCAGTGGATTCCTCCATTTTGGCAGCTATTTGATGGGCTCTGATGTGTCCATTAGTGCAATGGGTGTCCTGGCAAGGAGTGCACTGACAAAGATTCCCCATTGTTTGAAACGCAAACCGCGATTAAAATTGCTGTGTTTATTTGTAATTCATTGAGTATAATTAACGCATAAAAGTCTCACACTTAATTATTAAATCCCAGCTCTCCTTCTGTAAATGTAGACTGCACAATTATGAGAATATGTGTACCTGTATCAATATGTACAGCTATATGAAGCTATATGTTTGCATAGTACGACAAAGACAATCGGCTCATAATCATATTACTTCAGCTTGACAGAATTTTCTAATTCTATCAGATACCATCACTTTTTAGGAATCTAAAAAAAAAAGAAAAAAAGCGAAAATGCGTGTTGAGCCACTAAAATTTAAGTGTCATGCACAGCAAGCCATTTTGAACACGAAAAATAATTTGTCAATAATTTATGAAAACAACACACCCAGACTTAGACTGCCCAATAGTATTGATTGTGAAAAAACATATAAAAATGTCCAAATTTGGACATTGACTTTTCCTGTCAGCGATATGTAGTCGTGCAGGAAAGAAGAGGTTTCAGCAGGACAGGTAACTCATGCAAATCAGTGTGGAAGTGTGGAGAATACGTTTAAAAACAAAACAAAAAAAAAGTGGGGGCATATACATGTTTGATAGACTGCCTGAGTGGGTTTGGGGCCTTAGTCAAGATTTTATTTTTTTTTTTTTGCAGCAGCAGCAAGACGAAAATAACGACATACATGTTCCACAGTATAAATCCTTTCATACTGATGTACTGAGGTATTGCCATCGTATGTGGTACCAATCATATGTGTGAAAGTATTTAAAAAGCCACGTGAGCTATCAAGCCTAGCTATCTTTTATAGTACATGTTAATTAGAAGAGGGACACTTTTTTTCTATTCACTGCAAATGAAAAACACCCTTTCATATTGTTTCACATCTTGCTTGGGCATATTTAATTCATACACACTTGTAAATCATCCCAGTCATGTACCCTGTCCACATATAATTGGGTTGAATGACGAAGAGAAAACAATGAGGCAGAGTCCAACTGTGACAAGCATCATCCGCCATTCTTCCTTTCTTTCGAGCCATGAGATTTTTTTTTTTTTTTGCACCTCCAAAACAACTGTGTGCACATAGATTGGTCGTGGAGGGAAGAAAAGAAGATATTCAAGATCCCCGAGAATTTGGAGTCAGAGTCTGTCTGCTTCATTAGGTCTTCTTTATTATCTCTCCTTCTCTTTTATGAGGCTGTGAGCTCATGTTGGCCTTTTGTTCTACTGCACTATAAGCTAGCGTAAAGCCAACGTGTCCCCTGGGGATAATAACAGTAACAGGCATAGTGGGGAAGAGACACATGCTAAAACGATCTACTCACACGGAGTCCAAGTTATAATCTTGACAGGACTATAGACTAAATGGGAAACACATTCGGAAAGATCACAAAATAAAGTTATTCTTTGAGGTGGTGGTGATTTCATGTGCTGTTTTGATTATTTCAACAATGGCAAACTCTGCAAAGTGTTACATTATCAAAATGGAAAGTTAAACTTGTGTCAGAACCAGAAATGTGCAGGGCAAGGGCTATGGGTATCTATATATATAATATAATATAATATAATATAATATACGCCTTATTCTTTGATCCCCAAAGTGCCCTCGAGCCCCATTATTGATTCTCTCTCTTTTTTTTTTTTTTTTTTTTTTGCATGTGTGCTCAATTGTGAAAGTCTGTCTGTCACCTTACAACAGCACAATCACCCAAACATACTCAGGCTCAACATATTTGTGGATCTTCATATTTTTTAAGGTTTTTTTTCTGTTTTCTGTTATTTTCCCCAATTTTCGTTTTTTGTCCAAAATACATGTTGAATGTTTCTTTTTTTTTCAGTGGTTTGAAGAAAAAAAAAAATCCCCAATGCATTTCAAATAGCTGTCAAATATGTGCAAATGTCTTCTTGCTACTCGCAGGACAGCCTGCTCACTATCCCCTGAGAATAGTAGGGATCGGGTGTAAAAAGTACTTAAGGATTCAATAAACTTTGAAGCGTTTGAGTGAGTGTGTAAATGAGAGGAAAGAAGAGGGCAGCATGAGCTGCACAATGGGTCAGAAGCACCATAAAAAAGCAGGTGAATAAGGCAGTTCCGAACCGAACATATATTTCCTTCTAATTTAACTCCTATCCACACACTTTTACTGCAATTAAAACAATTAAATTCCTTTTTGTCATTATGTTTATAAATTTCCAAACTACTCCATCGTATCATTCACATTCACAGATATATCATAAAGTGTGGCCAATTGGTATTTATCTGTTTCATAATTATTGTGAGGAATCGCTAATGTGATCAGCGTCTTCTCAAAAATGAATATGATTGATGGTAGTTTGAGCAAATTTATTTCAAAAGTGCATACTATCAAATTGATAGCCCTGCACATTAATCAGTCGCCAGGAAGGAGCTCATAGTTTCAGAAAGGTTGGTAAGCCCTGGTATAAACGAATCACATTTGTACATTCTATATGGTATATGCATCCATTTCTGAATCGCTTATCCTCAATATTAAAAATGCATTCACTCCCAAAGACATTTATGTTTTTTTCAGACTCCAAACATTCAATCCCAGGTTCTTATTTATATATA
>NW_017805548.1:2832006-2840665 GCF_001891065.2 Hippocampus comes
ACTGAATGAGTGATATACTTCTCATCTTAGGCCACGCCTCCCGACTGAATAGTGTGTGTTGAATTATTTTGTGTTCATTTTCTTTTAAGACACTGACACGCAGCTATTTTGCTTTACCGCGGTTCCGGACAGACCTCGCTCACCCAAGCACCTAATTCGGTCTTTCACGATCATTATGTTAGCTTAGCAAGTAGCATGGCTTCTTCATTCTTTGCTCATGATCTCTTTGTGGGGACAATACTTGTAAGACGTTTGGTTTAGGTGTGTTATGAATGTACTATTTATATTTGTTACCACAATTGTGTGTTTTATTGCAGTGGGCCTGGCAGGGTGCGCTTCTGAGAATAGATCGACAAACATCTCATTGGTCGTTGATGGTGTAGTCGTACACTCGTCTGACTTGTGTGCGGGTAGCGTGGGATCGGTTCCCACTCAGTGACGGCGTGGATGTGGGTGCAGATGGTTGTTTATCTCTAGATGTGCCGTGTGACTGACTGGCGACCAGTTCAGGGTGTAGTCTGCCTTCCGCCCAAAGTCAGCTCAGATAGGCTGCAGCAACTCCCCTAGGATAAACGATGTTGAGAATGGATGGATGGATGAAACATCTAATTGATTCGACTCTCTTACAACAGCCACGCATGGTCGGCCTTTTGAAGAGTTTGAAGGAGCAAAGACTAAAAGCACACTTCTATCACAGCAATATAGAGCTTTTACGAGACAAAAGTGACCGCACATTCATATCATATAACAAGTAATGTAATTGAGAATTACATTAGAAATTGGTGAGGATTTTTTTTAAATCAACAGAGGGTGAATTATACATTGTGGGTGATAAATACACAGTACATGCACCCGAGGCAATTATTCCAGCAGTGCAAAATAAATAAATAAATAAATGTAACGTCTTGAAACTTCACAAGGCCGTTTAACTCCTTGTTAGTGATTGTACTTGGCAACAGTTGGCCACTTCACTGTGCCAACATTTACAGCACTCAGTGGACTGCCGAGTACAGACACACTTTGACCACAACTGTACAGTCAGGAAATTTGAAAAAAAGATTAACAGAGAGAGACAGGGCTCATCACTCTATCGTCGAAATAACAATACTGTACACTGATTATTATTATTATTATAATTATTATTAGCGAATCATCTAGAATATACAGTGGGCCGCCGTAGGGTTGGGCGGCATTCAGATGTTGACACCATTCAACTCTCTCCTCATTACAGCAGGGACTTACTAATTTTAGATTTATTTTGTAGATCTTCTGCCGACCAACGTGAGTCTGTTTAGTATAGGCTGGACTTATAGTCCAAATCTGCGATCGATGCTCATTTAACTTTTAACAAAGTTTGAATGTGGTACTACTTGACGTGTAAAAATAAAAAAAACATAATAAAAAAAATGTTTTAAATCAAACCATATTTTATCTGCATATTTATGGTAAATAAAGCCCAGTTTTATATGGCTTTATCTCCGCCATGTTTCCCAATATGTTTTACCGTACACTGACAAACGGCAGAACCCAGGGTGTTCTTCCAACGATCCATCCCTCCATTTTCTGAACCGCTTATCCTTGTTGGACCAATTTTAAATCCAAGCGGTGGTTATTATGCCGTGACCGACAACTCTCCTGCTCGCACTAGTTTGCCGTGAACGGCTCTGATTAGTTGATCGCCGGCGTGGAGAATTCTTGGCCTGCCGGGAATCGGCTATTTTGCTGTGATTACAGTAGGTTGGCTGTGAATAGGTTATTTTAGTGCAGTGTGCAGTCTGTCATGGTTGGCTTCAATAAATCAGATTTCAAGAATAATGCAAACAAATCTTTTCAAAATTATCACGTCAACTTTTCATGCAAGTGATGTCAACATGTCAATTAAAAGGCATTTGTTTTATTTGGATTGATTTAAGATAATCAGTCCACTTTACTGGATGGCGAGAGAAATTGGATACCATTTACTTTTGTGACATATAAGCTTTGTGCATTTGGACAATTCTAAATGAAATAAGGTATCTAAACATTGATGAGCAAAAGGAATTATCACTAAATCTGATAAGCGATTAATTGCTGAGTCATAGATTAAATTTTGCACCGCTAGAGGTTTTCTGGGTCAACTTCCATACTTTGAAACAAGCAATTCAGTGTCTTATCTCTTCACACAAACTATTTGATTCTGGTCATGTGATCACAACAGCTCTTATGAGACCTTGACTTGGTCCGGACTCAGACCGCGCTCCGCCACTTGTAGAAAATCTTTAGGAAGCATGTACTGAAATGTCTCGCACAGGTCAGGTCATGCTCGTTTCTGCCAAGAGCAAAGCACCAAACTGAACAAAATTCATCACTTCATAAGCGGGCTACCACCTGAGCAGCCGCCACCACATTTCAAGTCTGACCAGAGGACAAATGAGCTGCAAAGAGAGTTCATTTTTTGAGGCAAGCTTTGGTGAATGATTGAATGTCGTTATTTTCTAAAGAAGATGAAAACTGAGCAGCTTTGGCCCATTTTAGTGTAAGTCTGACAAAAAATAATTTATGACCCAGATGAAACTACTTGAGTACACTATATGCATTGTTATCATACCGCTATACAAGATTGTGTGACCTGCAAGTAACAGTTCCTGTCATAGAAATGTCGACTGAAAATACTGTCACGTTGATAAACCAGGTCAGACATGCCAGTTAGTGCGCGCGCGCACGCACACACACACACACACACACACACACACACACACACACACACACACACACACACTCTCTCTCTCTCTCTCTCTCTCTCTCTCTCTCATAGATACTTGCTCATTGTATTCTGAGTGACTGCTCAACTTTTGCTGGAGGGCTGACAGTGACCTCCGAGTTGCGTCCCTCTCACTACATCGTGTGTGTGTGTGTGTGTGTGTGTGTGTGTGTGTGTGTGTGTGTGTGTGTGTGTGTGTGTGTGTGTGTGTGTGTGTCTGTGTGGTGTCGTGTGCTGACCTGACAAGAGCTCTACGTATGCCCCTGGACAATGTCTACCTTTCTCATCATACCATAGCCTGTGACAGTAGAATACAAAATGTTACTGTGTGCAGCTGGCACTATTAATTGAGCGATGGAAACATATTGACAAAGCGGTAAAAATCCAGTTAACATTTGAAGTTGTAAGTAGTATAATGTTGAAGCGGTCTTCCATATGTCCATATGTCCGCCCTGAATCCATGGTAAAACTGTTCACTGCCTGTGGATGGTAACTGCAGGCTAAAATTTTATTTGATTATATTGGGACAAAAAACGACATATATAGAACCAAACCAATATACATATATATATATACATTTTGTAATATGACATCATCATCCTATTTGTTTGCATTGAGACAAATCGAATCTCAACAGATTTTTCATCTTTTTGTGTATGTGTGTGTGTGTGTGTGTGTGTGTGTGTGTGTGTGTGTGTGTGTGTGTGTGTTTGTGTGCAGTCTGGCAGACGGACACAGAGTTGGAGCGCCTTTGCGGTATGTACCGGTAGGAACATTAAAACGTGCACTCGTGATGAAATTTTTATGAGAGTACATTGAAAAAATGGGAGCATTTGCGAGCACAATGGTGGCACTTTTGAGCCCTCTCGATATACATTGGCGGTGGCATGGTAGCAAGGGTTAGCAATTTAGCACCATTGCTGCCAAATTATAATAGAAGAAAAGGTGATTAGCGTGTGAAAAAGGTGACAGCGTCACTGAACACACGGCTAAGTGTGGCCATCGAAGAAATATTTGCAGCTTTAAAATAAACTATTCAAGTGTAGTAAGTATAGCAGGAGGACGTGTGTCGGACAAAAGAGGAGAACGAGTTTCGTCAACTCCCGGATGCTGTTTCCAAGTCTCATGCTGTTTTTTTTTGGGGGGGGGGGGGGGGGTTTTTTCCCCCTTTTCCCCCCCCCCCCCACCTAAAATAAAGAGCAGGTTTGTTTGGTTGTTTACTAGCTCTCGATGTATTATTAAGACTACATGTAATCCGAAAAGCATTTCCATCTCACTCTCAACGTTTTGGGCCTGGGCACCCTTGGCAGTGGGGACTTTGCTTCCAAGGAACTCTTCATAATGCTAACATAACAGGAAAAACTGGCCAAAAAGTTGCCGTTTCCCCTTTTGGTTTATTGCAAAGTAATACAAATACAGCAGAGAAATTATCCATCCATCCATTTTCTGATTCGCTTTGTCCTCACAAAGGTCGCGGGGTGGTGGTGGTGGTGGTGGTGGGGCGCTCACACTGACACAGAGGGACAATTTTGAGTGTTCCATTCACCTGCCACTCATGTTTTTGAAATGTGGGAGGAAACCGGAGTGCCCAGAGAAAACCCAGAGAAAACATGCAAGCTCCACACAGGAAGGCTGGAGCCGGAATCGAACCCTGCACATCAGCAATGTGAGGCCGACGTGCTAACCAGTCGATCACCGGGCTCAGGGAAATTAAAAAAAAAAAAAAACTTTCGGAAACAATTAATTATACCTGATTCTCTTTCAAGTATTTTTTATGAGGCGCACCTTCAATGAATGGCCTATTTTGTATTTTTTTTTATATATATATATATATATATATATATTGGACGCATTGAATTATAAGGCGCAATATACAATGCATCCACTAGATGGAGCTACGCTCCTTCTGTTCGACTTGAGAGGAGTTCATGTCCACCTTCGAAAAATGTAAATTAACAATTACTTCAATGAAAGTACGAAAATTGGCATTTCCTTGAGCGTAGGTCCAACAGAACGATCAGATGTCTTGTTGTCTGTTTAAGAGGGAGGAAATTTCATCTGTGCTGTATGTTGCACATACAGCACATTTGACAATAATGGTGCGCTTGACTTGACTTGACTTGAGATGTCAGTAAAATGTAGGAGACTAGACTGTCTCAGAAGTGAATGTTATTTATTCCTTTGTTGTGTACTGGATTCACAAACGAGGAAATCACAAAATAAATTCTGTAGCTAGGGCTATAGAATTTATTTTGTGATTTCCTCGCTTGATTTTCTGTTTTGATCCATTGTTTTCAATTTTCCTAGTTTCATTGAAGGAATCATTAATTTACGTTTTTTAGAGGCGGTTATGAACGCCTCTTGAGTCAAACGAAAGAAGAGAAGGCACAGAGACGGACAAAGACGTACCTGTATTTGTTGAGACTGTGAAAACCATTAATAAAGTGTGCGTTTTAAAAAACAACACCACAGTTCTCCTTTTTGCGAAGCTGCAACAAAAACGTATTTAATAAAGCAGCGACACAGTTCACTGAACCAACAGCAAGGTATAACATTGTAAGCATGTCTCCAGCAAGGAGACATTTTGGGGTTCAACATATTACTGTAACGACCATACAAGAGGCGCACCGGATTTTAAAGTGCGCTGGGAGCGTTTATGAAAATGGATGACTTTTCGGTGTGCCTTATAGTGCCGAAAATACGGTAACAAGAATTTAGGGAACTTCACCTGAATTGTCCAAAATCCAGTTACTGATATCACAGTCACACTGGTTGGATTTTCGTCTCAAATGCTACTCAATCAATTTCAAACCACTGAATTATTTTGAATTTTATCATCCTGAATGAACCAATATTGTCCTTGAATTAAATTGGCAAACACAAATCATGATGTGAATCAAATGGTTAAAACTAATGACATAGTAGTACTGTACCTACAACATACTGTGTATTTGAAAAGTAAAAATTCTACTGGACTGGATTAAAAAAAAAAAAAAAAGTTGAAACTGGTTGTATGCGTAACACATTCATTTTAGAATATTTGACTACATCATGTTTTAAATGTTGTAAATCGTATTACCGGTACCATTTAAGTAAGGGGCTCTGTTGCGTTCTCCTCTTTGAGAGTAACTAAGGGTTTAATTCTTTCAGGGCAACTCTTTGAAAAACAGCTCGGTTTGTGACAGAATAAGAGTGTTGGTATTGCATAGAACCATCATACCCATGTGGAGTATCTCAAGATACTCGGCAAGCAAGCACCTTAAAATGACAGATGACTGAGACAATGCTTGTATGAATTTTATAGCGCCCTTACGGTCGATGAGAGCACCGATGTTGCAGTTGTGGCTACTATGCTGATTTGTATCACCACAGGTACTGTATTGTACTGTAAAGGTAGTAGATTTGATCAAGGCTAGCTTTCTTGGTTGCTGTAGTTGACAAGGCAGTTACGAAGACTGGCTTAGTGGGATGAAATGTTTAGCCACATAAATGCATGTTATGTTGTGGCTAACTATACTCACATAGGTAATAATAGGCTTATCCTATTTAGCCACATTGCCTAATGGTTTTCACAACCCAGTGCCAACCAACCAACCTAATTTCACTTGTTATAATTCAAAAGAGAAGGGATAGTTACACAGGGGTCAGTTGCTTTGAATTCCAACCATCACATGTACAGTAAGAGCCACTCTCTTTGCTTGACTTCATCGACTCCAAAACCTCTACGGATATTGCAATCTATCATTGAATCTTTTTTTTTTAACGACCAGCATTATAGCCTCAACAATGTAAGGATAGGTCTTTGCATATTACCTTGGTGCAGATGTGTAAATGCCATCATATATTTTGAGTGTCTGTGATACTTAGAGGGAGAAAAAAGGGAAACAGATAAGCGCAAGCGTATGGGTGTGTGCAACAGAGCCGAACAGATGGTCTGATATAGATCACCATTTGCAATTACCATCCATATTTCACTAAATTACAATTATCCTGATAGCTGCATGCTGCACCGGACATGCGACTCATGTCATCATTCAGTCTGTAGTCATTATAGTGGTGAATATGAACTACTGTATGTCCACATCCAATGCCCTCTCTGCTATGATCACCCACTTTCACACTGACTAATGTGGTGCTATACAGTACAAATAGATAACGGCTCAATTGTGTTGCATAAAGCAAAAAGTTGAATTTATTTTGCAAGAGTAATCAAAATAATGTAATTATTAAATTCATCCCCAGATAGGCAAATTAATAATACAGTTCATCAACAAGGTGACTAATTTGTCTCGACACACCGATTCAAGACAATATGTCAACGTTTACACTGCGGATCATGATCCCAAATTCAGATTTTTTTGGTGTTTGTTTTTTTTGTCAAATCCAATCTTTTTATGATGTCGATTATGTTACAAAAATGAATGTGAGTCCTTATGTGAACACAATTTCTCTGACACAAATGACAAAATCTGGAGTATATCTAGGGCCTCATCTCATTTCTCTACTTGCAACTTTATGAACTTAAATTAATCGGGGGCCACTTGGAGTATTGGTGCGGGCCACGTGGTGTGCTAGAACCTCCCATCAGAAATCCCATCAAGGACATGATGAGATTGCCAGAGGAGCGAAGCTGGAAAAAAGTATGAATGTATTGGGGAAATGAGACGATTGCTCCTCAATTGTTTCACTTCATGGAAACATTCACTACTCGAGATGACGTCACATCGGTTGAACCCTTGTATTGTATTTGGGTCCGAACTGACCCGTGTTCAGGTGAGCAACATATGGGAACAACTTTCAAACACAAAAAAGATTCTTCTTTTTCTTCTTCTTCTCTTTTCGGCTTGTCCCTTTTCAGGGGTTGCCACAGCGAGTCATAAATTTCCATCTTTACCTGTTCTCTGCATCAAAAACGATATGTAGTCAAAAAGAAAAAAAAATCATTTTTTCGAATCAAAGTGATTTTTGTTTTTATAGCGATTCTTAAAGCTTGCAATCGATCCATTTAATACATATTTTCCCACAAATTCACGTGACTTATCGGATCACGAAAGATCTCAAAACGAAGCAAGAAGCATCATGGCAAAACAACATGGCGGAAACACTCTGAAATCAATGTCAACAAGCTTGAAGGCAAATGTCTGAAAGTTTGAGGATTTTAAAAAAAAAAAAAAGCAAAGACAGCAAAGACCTGAAACTTGGGTTAGATTCTTAATGTAAATTCTTATTTTTACGAATGCACCAAGTTAGCTATTATTTGCAGCATCACTTTTTCTGAGAATGCCTTCAATATGAAAGTAAAATTGGTCCTGCGTGAAATCCTTAACTGAATAAAAAAAATCAATCAAAGTACATTTTAAATCATAAATTGAACCAAATCGGGCCCTTGTGAATCAAATCAAATTGTTTTTTTGGAAAACTGAATCGATACACAGCCTGAGTCACTGATGCGCACCGCAAATGAACTGTCAGCATCAATTACTACTATCATCACAACTATTTCACTCTCTGCTTTCATGTGGGATTGAATTAGACAAATATAAAATTAACGTTGTTCGCAACTTTGGAGATGCAAAGACCTTCGGAGTCTATCCCAAGCCTTAGTCTCCACCGCCGGTGCTCAGCGCGTGTTTGGCTTTTTATGATGTTTAGATAAGCTGAGTGGGACCTGAGCATCCATAATACATAGACATCACATACGCATTTCATTTATATGAACATAAAAAAGGGGTGCAGGTCGAATTGTCTAATTTGGAAAAAAAAAAAATAAATTATATATATATATATATATATATATATATATATACATACACAACCAGGGTCCACACAACCAGGATCTACAGCAGCGACATCGGGATGTCATTCGGGCTTGAGAAATGTAGTCGGATGGTGACTAAGAGAGGAAAGGTAGTCCGCACT
>NW_017805548.1:2841710-2851000 GCF_001891065.2 Hippocampus comes
GCAGTGCTGGGAACAGCAAGGATACTGCGCAGAACCCTCAAGCTTCCTGGCCTCTGGTAGAGGACCCGAGCTGAATGAGGGATGGACACCACCCGAGGGGTGAGACAAGGATTTATTTATTTATTTATTTTATGTATATATTATATATTTTTTTAATCTGAATAATCCCCCGCCTACTGCCCAAAAACAGCTGGGGTAGGCCCCAGCACCTCCCGTGAACCTTGTGAGGATAAAGCGGTTCAGAAAATGGATGAATGGATGGATGGATGGATGTCAGACGTGGGCAAAAAATCTGAACTGACCTGCAGTGTGACTGTGAACATGGGATAAGTTGATTGTGAGCAAGTGTTATGGCTACAAGTCACTGCTAGAAGACATTAAAACTACAAATGTTTCAAGACTGGATGTGCCAGCTGTTCCCCCATTCTTGCGCTCAATAATCAGTGCCTTACAACAGCACACAACACTTAAGTAACTGCCGGAATTTGATGTATTACAGTCATTCACACACACACCTATATACAGGCACACACACACACACACACACACACACACACACACACACACACACACACACACACACACACACACACACGGGGTGATTTATTGGAAGTACTCAAGGGTAAGAGGTTAGTCTAACACCCAATGAACACCAAATTATTCTCCCACTTTTCAAGTACACAAACTGTGCTTTGATTGTTTAGGGACTCTACTGAACTCTTTTTTTTTTTAATGTAACAAGAAAGTGCAGTAAGACCATTACACCAATACAATCTCACTTGAAGTCCCCTGGCCAATCCGACCAGATACATTGTTGCCTGCAGCTCCAATCCCTCAGCTCAATAGAGATACATGGGCATGCTATAACACAAAAAGACATCTCGATTGTTTTCATTTGTTACCAACTAATTCCTCTGCTGTCAAGTCCTATTGCATGGACTAAGTATGAAGTGAAACACCCTAAGGCCATGACCGCAACTGCCAGCCTTTGCATTTAAAGCCTCTCGATTGATGTGTGTTTTCTTATCCAAATCACAGATTGAGGACTGGACGCATTGAAAACATCACATGCACTGTAAATGAGGTGTTTATTTATGAATCGCTGTGTGCACTGGTCATAATTCCATTGATATGTTGGGTACATAACACTGCTCCACAGCCACCAAATGGATCAGAAGTAAAAAGCCCTCGCTTCACGTGAAACTGAGCGCTAACTCTTTACGCCCCGTAACACTGACTGTTCCGGATGTTGGAAAAAAAATCATGGGTCAAATTGCTTTGACGGGTTGAAACAAGCAAAAATAATTGGTCGATTTTGAGTGACAGGCCCACAGACTGACCTTAAGGACAAAAGCTTTTTGTATAAATATGTGTGATAAAAGATGAAACCAGTGAGAAAAAAGGCTGCAAACTGTTCAAGTGTATTAATGTAAAACTATCGGCAAACATCGGTCATTTGGCCGACTATTTTGGCGGATGTTTTTCGGGCCATAATCGGCCGGCTGATTATTCGGTCGGGCCCTTGAAAAGAGCCCCGATACTGAATGAACTTATTGCGCTGCGCAGTGTGTTAACCGGAAGCATATTACGACGGCTGACGTATGAAGTGTGATTGGTCAACAGGTCGTGCATGAGTAATTATTGCGAGATAGCTCAGCCCAGGGCCCTCATCATTTGGGTCCCAAGGTAATAACGGTCATGCCTTTAGGAAACTAAAGTTCAATTTTGACAAACGCGGACTAATGTCATTTTGGCTGCTTTGTCCTGCTTTTGAAATCTGTTACAATCATCTGCTGCCTTAAGTTATTTTACTAATATTTCCAAGCCAATAATTTGGAATATTAACGTTTATCATCATCAAAAGGTGTGGATTTACAAACGTTGTAAATTTGTACATTTAATATAGTTTCCATTGCAACTTTTATACTCACGTCTTAGAAATGAAAAGCCCCACATGTCACTCTTTTATCATGTTTTTCATAGGATAACAAATATTGTTGCCATAATTTATAACATATTATGATTATAGAGAATTGATGGTGAGGTATGCAGAATTTGTGTCTCGTGGTCATGCTTTTTTTGTTTGTTTGTTTGGTTGGGTTATTTTTTTGTGGCTAGATTCTAAATCATCTAGTCAACATGTTTGCACACAGAGAAATCATTAATCATTCAATCAAGCATGTATTTATCAGGGCGCCTTTCATGCTTAAAAAGCAACCAAAGTGCTTCACAAAACACATAAGATACAAACTCAATAATTTATGATGACTGTCACAGGAAGCGCGCAGAGGCTGTTATAATTGTGTGACAGATGAGTGGACGGCCTTCAAGAAGCCATTCTGTGAAACACTTAATTGACAGATGCGAACTGGATCCTGAGCTGTGTTTGAGCTTACCTCTCACCCTCGACTGCTCTGAATTTTTTCATAGCCATTACCAATTGGCTCCGGGTTTTACAGGACAATGTTCTTCGGATCATGAGGAGCAGGAAATACAAACACAAGAAATATGCTGTCAGTGGAGTTCATTGTTCTTCTTTTTGTTTTTTAAATTTTTTTATTACTATTGGGGATTTTTTTCTTGAATAAATATGTATCCCAATAGTAACTCTTAGTGCCATTCGTTCATCAGATCATTTCGATTTGGTCGGGTCAAAAAAACGCAACGCAAAGAAAAATAAGCTAGACAGTAACAGGTTGATTTTTGCCCGATAGCTTCTTTCCTTTTGAGGCGTTTATCTTCCCTGTTGACTCCCCCCCCCCCCCTCCCCAATAATAGAGGTGAGGAGAGGCAAGCTTTCTAATACTGAGGCTGTGAATTGTCAGGAATGCAGTGCATAACATACTAACCGCTTGACAATTCACACTTAAATGTATGAACCCACAACCTCCTGATGTGCAAAAAATGACTCCAATATGCTGCCACTGTCTCTATTTTCTTTTTTAAAAATAAAACATCATAACATATACAAATGCACTCGCAGCTCCAACCCAAGCACAACCAACAAGCATCCAAATGTGCAGACATACCTGAGCGGCACCTTGTGATTTAGGTCACTAATCTGTTTCCACAGTGATGGCCTCTGTGTCAATCAGAGCACAGGCTGCATTGTCCATTGGAAAATCCACATGCACATCCCCGCATCGCTGATTGCGAATGAGTTATGACTCCCTCTCCAATGTACACCATTTTCACATTCTCTCTCATCTGGCAGTCACTTCAGCTTGCTTTTATTCTTTTTCTCCGTTTGGTCACTTGCAATTCCTCTCACACGATGAGCTCTATTATCGTGCTCATTGCAAGTCTGGCATGACGCACGCTGTAAATCTGTGCAGGGATGGGCTGAACTGGACAAAGTTGTTTTTTATTTTCGCATGCAAGCCGGTGCAGTGTGGTGCATTATAAAAAAGGGTGCTCTGCATCATTGTGGGGATAAACACGGCAGACTTGCTTTCCCGCCAATCAAAACAGCTCGTCATTCCCTTTCAATGTTGTGCACAAGTGACGCTCCGATCGTCCTTGATATGGTGAAAAAAAGACTAGGGCTGCTACGATTGAATATTTTTAGAATGATCAATTGAAAAAAATGGATAGAATTTTAATTTGCATTCACATGTATTGCAATAGGGCGGCCCGGTGGTCCAGTGGTTAGCGCATCGACCTCACAGTCCAGAGGTTGTGGGTTCAATCCCAGCTCCGACCTTCCTGTGTGGAGTTGGTATGTTCTCCCCGGGCCTGCGCGGGTTTTCTCTGGGTACTTCGGTTTCCTCCCATATTCCAAAAACATGCATGTTAGGTTAATAGAACACTCTAAATTATCCCTAGTTGTGAGTGCGAGCGCAGATGGTTGTTCGTCTGTGTGTGCCCTGCGGATTGGAAAATGGATGGATGTATTGCAATAGGGTGACACAGTGGCCGACTGGGTTAGCAAGTCCGCCTCACAGTGCAGGGTTTGATTCCTGTATGGAGTTTGCATGTTCTCCCCGTGTCTGTGTGGGTTTTCTCCTGGTACTCCGATTCCTTCCCACATTCCAAAAACATTTGTGGCAGTTTAATGGAACACTCTAAATTGTCCCTAAGTGCGAGTGTGAGTGCAAATGGCTGTTCGTCTATGTGTGCCCTGCGATTGGCTAGCAACCGGTTCAGGGTGTACACCGCCTACTGCCCAAAGAAGGCTGGGATAGGTTCAAGCACGCTTGCCACCCTTGTGAGGTTAAGCCGATTAGAAAATGGATGGATGGATGGATGGATGGAATGGAAAAACAATTCCCCACCACCTCCTCCAATCACTGTTTAAGGTTGTATCTCACTGAGCAGTGAAGGTTTACAAGTGCATTAGACCGTTTTTGTCGCACTTTCTTCAATAGTGCTGCTCATTTTGGGAGGCATGCCTTGGTCACCTGGTAGCAATCTCAGACAGACATACGAATACAGTGTGCTCCAGGCTGAGCTACTCTCTCAGCTTCTCGGTACAGCCGTAATATTGGTTGTTTTTTTTGTTTTTTTTTTACACAGAGGATCATGAATATTGGGGGGGGGGGGGTCGTTGAAGTGCGACTAAAACACTTCTTCCTAAATATTAATAAATTGACATTCATACAAAATAAAATTTGAATAAAAGTCAGTGGCTCTGCTCAACGTTTTCATGTATTATCGTATTAGTGTATGTATTATATTGTTTCAAAATGATATGTGATATTGTTGTTTACATTTATGATTAAAATATAATTGCTCTGACTTTTTTTTTTCATGCCTCAGAGTCTTACATCCACAACTGTGCAACCACCAGCAAGATTTTACAGCAATACAGGCAAAACAAGAGCTATTACTGTACTGTACACATCTGTGAGCGTATGTGTGTGTGGTCTTTGGAAAAAGGCAGAAGTGACAGCAATCCTTGGAAAAGTTACTATTAGCCTCGTGCGTGCTGCAGGGCTCCTGTCTCCATATACCACTGAAGATTTAATTATATCCTGTGACTAGAGTCAAGATATAATCCATCCCACTGCATCACACAGTAGACTGAAATGAAATGCATACGTTAAGTAACGCTGGTGGTTCAAACGTCATATGTATATTGTTGTCCAATTGAACTGTTGATTTCGGCGAACTTCAAGCTAAGAGTACTAGGTGGATGCATTCGTACCCCAAAAACCACGCACACATACATATCAACAACTAAATATTACCCGGCCACTTGTAAATAACCACAAGAAAGAGCAAAATAAAGAACTGTCTCGATTAGCACTAACATTTAGACTGTTTTTATGTTCTGTCTTTCATGTGATTGACTCAAGAACTTGTAAAAACTGGTGCCATAGTCGGAAAAAAAAAATCCCTCCTGTCTAGCCCAATTGCTGAGCATGCAACAGCACAAGAAAGAGAGATGCTTGCTGATCAAACCGCACGATATCATATTTTACGTGAAAAAGGGTATCTAGCAAAACGTCAGGTTTTACAGTGTTATGAGAGAGCAAAAAACTATTATTCTTACCACAATGCTTTAAAAAGTAAATAAATAAATAAAATAAATAGCAAGTGCATTCCCACTTGGATATCCAATGCAATACACACGAATTGGTGCACACAACACCAGTTGCATAAGTATTAGAGCTGCTAGTTAACTGAAGCACTTCTAAAACCCAATCACCTCCATCTTATGTTGCAATTACCGTATTTTCCGCACTATAGGGTGCACCGAAAACTCTTCAATTTCCTTAAAAGCTCACCGAGCACCTTAAAATCCGGTGCATCTTGTGTATGGTCATTACGGTAATACATTGACTCCAAGATGGCTCCTTCCTGGAGACATGCTTCCAATGTTGTAACTTGCTGTTGGTTTAGTGAACTGTGTCGCTGCTTTATTAAATACGTTTTTGTTGCATCTCCGAAAAAAGGAGAGCTGTGGTGAAAACAGTCTCAATAAATACAGGTACGTCTTTGTCTGTCTCCGTGCCTTCTTCCGTTCGACTCGAGAGGCGTTCAAGACCACCTCCAAAAAACGTAAACTCATGATTACTTCAATGAAACTACAAAAATTGAAAAGAATACATCAAAACTGAAAAGCAAGCGAGGATATCACAAAATAAATTCTATAGCCCCCCCTACAGAATTTATATTGTGATTTCATCATTTGTGAATACACAACAAAGGAATAAATAACTACGACTGACATCTGATCATACTGTTGGAGCTTCAATCAAGGAAATGCCAATGCGTTTTTCGGAGGCAGTCATGAACGCCTCTCGAGTTGACCGGAAGAAAAGAAGGCACGGAGACGGACAAAGACGCACCTGTATTTGTTGAAAAAAGGAGAGCTGTGGTTGTGGTTGTATTTATTTTTTTTAAACGCAGTTTTCACAGTCTGAACAAATACAGGTACTATACGTCTTTGTCTGTCTCCGTGCCTTCTCTTACGTTCCACTTCTGTTCCACTCGAGAGGCGTTCATGGCCGCCTCCGAAAAACGTAAATTAATTATTATTTCAATGAAACCACGAAGAAAATCAAGCGAGGAAATCACAAAATAAATTCTGTTGGGGGGGTATAGAATTTATTTTGTGATTTCCTCGCTTGATTTTCTGTTTTGATGCATTATTTGCAATTTTCGTAGTTTCATTTAAGTACAGTAATAGTTAATTTACATTTTTCAGAGGCGGTCATGAACGCCACTCGAGTGGAATGGAAGGAGCGTAGCACCATCTAGTGGAGGCATTGTAGATTGCGCCTTATAATGCGAAGCGTCCAATGTATGAAAAAAATTTACAAAATAGCCATTCATTGAAGGTGCGCTTCATAATCCAGTGTGTCTTTTAGTGCGGAAAATACGGTATATGCCTCCAATTTTTTGAGTACAGTTTGGGTTCCAGCATGATTATGCTCTAGCACACAGAGCAAGGTCCATCATGCATGGTTGGATGAGTTTGCTGAGAAACAGTATCCCCGGTCAAAAAAACATACAGGTGTATGACTTAAAGGGGGAGTTTGAAATTTTCAAACCGCTCGCAAGATTTTGATGTAGCCTAACATCACCACCCCAAAGCACCTCCTCTCGTTAAGTATCTGACCAAAGCCACGCCTCTCCCGAGCACGAGTGGGTACGAGACGTGCACAGTTCGTACATACACGCAAATAAGTCCTTCTGAACCACAGCTGCTACATAGCATAACTTATTCATGATCGAGTGCTGAGTTGTTTGTCTTGTTTTGTCTTGAGAGCTGTCCGATTCCTTCTTTTTAAATTTTGTTGCTAACCGGAGGTAAATAAGCCGGCAAAGGAAACTCTGACAACAACACTGCTGGCCTGCGTGTTTGCACAACACCCCTCGACCACGTCTTATGTCTCTACTGTCTCTGAAGCTATTCTTGTGGTGCCGTGAATAGCTGAGAAATAATATTTCAAAATAAAACGAGTGGCATAAAACGGATTTTTTGTCCTCCCCAAAGATTTTTTGAATATTATTCTGTCGGGATATACAGACAGTATTAACGTACTGCATACCACAGTGTTTTTGTTTGTTTGTTTTGTTTTTTTAAACAGGAAACTTCCCTTGTAAGTGGTAAAATTTCAAGTGATTTTTAGAATTAGTTCATGTTTGAAAGAAACCAAGAAATAAATGACATATGTAGTCTTAGTGTCAGTGTATCATTTCAATTAATATTGAAGTGTTTTAAATCCTTGCGGATACGTTTAATGCTGCTGTTCTTGGGTGCAATTGTTCTAAAATGCATAGAAAGAAAAAGTCTTACAACACTAGGTTAAACCGATTATCTAACTGCCTAAGGTAGTAACATCACTAAATCATGGCCTGATGTGCGAGCACATCATTCAAGACGCCGGCATTGTTCACCCACCTCCATTACAGACCAGGAGACGTCTGCATACGTTTCAATTTACACACATAGGCCTCTATTTTTGTGCCCAGTGCAAGTCTGGCATGAGGCACGGTGTTAATCTCTGCATGGGCGGTCTAGACTAAGCTTTATTTTGAAAGAACTAAGAGAACCGCTGCCGTGTGGCGCACTTTAAAATAGGCGCTTTGCATCATTGTGGGCACGACCACAGTCAATTTGTTTTCCTGTCAAAGCGGCTCTTCTTATTCCCTTTATTCATGCGGAGCGTAACTGCAAGCAGACTTCCATTGGTAGATGATATAAAGTTGCCTATAAGGGGAGAAAATATGTGTGAAGTGGGCACGGGGCAACGGCCTTCCACTCAGAATGTACATGTCCATGTGTAACACCCCTGGCCCCTACCCCCGCACTTCATCGCTGTGCTGTGGCCAGTGAGATGATTTTATAAATACGAAGTATGTAATGAAGATGATAATAAAATGTGTTCCGTGAATTGATATCTGTAATGATTCAGGGAATTCAATACATGCTGTTGTCATGTCATCCACAGAGCTCAGAAAATGTCTGCCTGCACCTCCATCAAATTCACAGAAATCACATCACATTCCCTGCGTCAATACTTCCGCGGTTCCAGCGGCTGTGAAGTTTAGTCAATTTTCAGCCACTGAATTGTGGTGCGCTGGGCGTATGTTAAAGGAAACGCCCTCAGTACGCTGGGACGCCCATTTTGGTGCAGAGAAATGGACGAAATTCCCCTTCAAGCGAATCAAGTCTTACATTGGCACAATATCGGAATCTGCCCATTTTTACACTCGAGCACAGCTGCTCTGACTACAACTGTAGACACCATAGGCGATGTTTTACCCACATCCATAATAATTTTAATAGTGATGCATACTTCCACAGCGCGGAAAATGTTCTTGTATTTCTGGAGGCACTTGGATGTCTTCGACAGTGTTTAAGAGTCATATTAGTGCTAAGATCTCTAACAATGTAACTTTTAAAGAGTTGGGCTCATGATCAGACAGACTTAGGTTGAATACCAGCTATATATTAAGGTGATGTTACGGTCAAGATTTGTTTGTCCTTTGTGAATGCAGCATGTCAAAAAAGAAATATAAAGATAAAATTATCTCGAGAAAGAATTAATGGTTCTTCACAGGTCTCTATTGATACGGTATTTTTTTTAAAAAAAAATAACTATTTAGGGGGGGTGACTGTGGAACCACTTTAATAAAATACGGCTTTCCTTCAATTGGATAAGGTTGGATTTACAAAGCAAAACATCATTACTGTATTGTACTATCGCTATTGTAATGAAACTTTCCTTTCCAACAAATTTCACCTGAGGCAAGGCCCTGAAAATAATCCAGTGATTTTAGATGGTTTATATATATATATATATATATATATATATATATATATATATATATATATA
>NW_017805548.1:2854389-2932795 GCF_001891065.2 Hippocampus comes
TAGAGAGAGAGAGAGAGAGAGAGAGAGAGAGAGAGAGAGAGAGAGAGAGAGAGAGAGAGAGAGAACAAAATAAAAACAAAATTATTAAAAATGGCACTCACCATTGCCTATGTTTGGCCAGTGTAATTATGACAGTGACACTACACGAACACAGTTCAAAGATCTCCGTAACAAAATAGGGAATCGTTGACAGCTCCCCACCAGTCAGGCTCATGGATTCGCCACACATGTGCATTAAAGCAAGTTTTAATAATCTAGATCCATTACAACAGCAGCCTCTCACACACCTTCTGTCCACCGGTTTTAACATCTGCTTGTCAAATCTGAGAGAAGATGGATGGACTTCATTTTTTGTCTCATGTCACCCAAACCTGTGGACAGTAGTTTGTGAATGTGGCATGTGTGCAGGAAAAAATTGTGCTACCTGTCTGGGGTGCACATTTGTGTTTTGGGCAATCACTAGCAAAAACAAATCAATAAATAATACACTAAAAGGCGAAAGCACAAACATACATTAACCAAATCCAAACACATGTTTCCTGGAACTGTTGAGATGGTGACCTTGCCTATCCCCTGACCGCACTACTCAAAAGTGATTTCAAGTGAGGAGGGGTACAAGAGCTGCACGGGGAGTGGCAAGAGGAGCATGGGGGTGGGGATTTACCACAAAGAGGACACGGGGTTAAGTGTGTGTGCCTGAAGGTCTTTAAACGAGGTTGTTTTTGTCTAACCATCCATTTTCTGTCCGCCTTATTCTCACCGGGGTCGCGAGTGAACTCGAGCCCGTGTGTATCTACATCCCATTAAGTTTAAAGTGTCTTTAAGATGTGGTAGTCTGCCCCGTAACCTGGTTTTTGTATTTTTCAAATTTTATACTTAATGCTTAAGTAGAATAACCTGAATTGCTACCAACGATACGAATGACTCGGGTTGTCAAGGATCACATTTTTTGCATCTGAGTCCAAGTTACCTGATTTTGAGGATCTGCTGATACTGAGTCACGATCCGGCAATGTATTAAGGAGAAAAAAAGAGTGCATTGATTTTCTTGTTACTTTTTTTACTGGAACAAAACAATCCCAACCTGAAACCTTTTATATGGCTAGTGGAAAAGTGCTTTACACCTTGTAAAACATTTAAATCCTATCCGTGCGTGTGTGTGTGTGTGTGTGTGTGTGTGTGTGTGTGTGTGTGTGTGTGTGTGTGTGTGTGTGTGTGTGTGTGTGCTGGTGGGGGTGTCACATTCATATTAAATCAGTTGTATTAAACACAGCCCGATCCTTTCCGCCATCCGTAATGCTCAATTTTCACTGTGGTCAGGGTTGCACTGTCTGCACTTTGCACATTAAAATATTTCTAAACATCCAGCCATTATTATTGTTGTAAGATGCTAGCTTCACGTTAGCTTCCCGCGACAACTGCCACAATGTTCCCCCACTAAATGTGTTTACGGCCACTGTTCCACTGTTGTGCAGTATAAAATGTACATTAGGCATGCATGATCAAATTATTAGACCCATAATATGTGACCCTATATGACAAAAAAAAGTCCAATACTGTATCAGTAAATTCAAACGGCCTTGAAAGCCGCCTCAAATGCACTCACGTTAGTGTGGTCACTTTAAGAGTCCAAGCCTCTACTGCATGAAGTAGGAGGCAATACATGTACAACCACCAAAGTCTCCTCTTAAAAACAACATGTCATACATCTTTACGAGGGCAGGCACTGTGTGCTCGGTCACATTCACTTGAATGAGAGAGCAAAGGCCGAGACTCCCCGGGCATCACTCGGCCCAACGGCCGCAGCACCACCTTGAAGGCGGCTTGCTTTGGGCGGCCTCCAGAGTGTTCGAACACCAAAGATTGACAACTGTCTCGTGCCTTTGCCGTTTTTAACTGTACTTTTACTTTAGTTGCTGGGTACTTTAATCGTATGGACTTAATTAGCACTGGATTGCAGTACAAATTGATGACTTCTCACGGATTTTCTGGATGTAATATTCTGGATGGATAGTGCATGACCAGAGGGACCTCCATGTGTTGTTGTCGGGGCTGGCAGGTGCTGTAGGCGGCGGAGGTAACGTAAACAAAAGCGGGGCAGGTGAGCCGAGCTATGGCTAATCTAATCACTAATAGTGAAAAGTTGCTCAGAAAATGGATGGATGGATAGCAAATTTTATGACACTACACTGTTGTCCAACTGTTCTTGTTGGAATACAAACAGCCATGGCTCGTTGAAGTTCAGCTACTGCATGAAGAGTGATATTTTTTTAATGATTTGTTTTTGTATTAGTCCTTGAAAATCTATCGCATGAAAATGGCCATTCGCACTAAAATGTTTGGAGTCCTGCCTTTATTTAAAAATATGTGTCTGTATGTGGAACATGCATTGTTGAAATGTCAATGCAAAGAAAATAATTTTGAGTGATTTATTCTTTAAAGCATTACTGTTGAATATTTCTAAAACACTAATGGGGGTGATAACAAAGCATGGCCAACTTCATTAATAGGTACTGATACGCATCAAGAGCTTTTGAGATTATTCATCATCTCACCTTCTGAAATGACATGAGTTCAGAAAGTAGCAAAAGACACAAATGTATGTTGTCACTCACCACTTTTTAGATCATCCTCCGACCCTTACATCAGTAGGAAGCAGGATTGAAATGTTTTATTTTTTTAAGTTGCAACAACAGATACATTTGTAGTTTATATTAAAAAAAAGTTAGTTATTGGAGTGAGTTTGGAGAATCAGGAACTTATAGGATATCAGTATCGGTGGGAAAAAAACAACAGTTATTGTGTATCCCCCATGTATGCATATGTATGTTTTTCTTTTGGCAATATCTATTTACCTTTGGATTAAATTGTTTTTTTAGCCCTTAAAAGTAAACAAATAAATAAATAAATACGAACGATTTTAAATATCTCCCCCCCCCCCCTCAATTCCAATCAGTTGACATGTTCGGGCCAGATTTCCAATGACGTGATCGAGACTGGGACATTCTCTACTAGTAACCAGAGTCATAAATACGCTTATTACAGTCACAGTCTGGTCATCAGAGGTCAGAAAAGTAGTAAAGTACTGTACACATGTACAGGTACAAATACAGTATATTATGAAAGCTGACTCACGTACAAGTAAATGTCGAAAAAGATATTACATTAGAAGTACAAATTAATTAATGTTGTACCTGAACAACTTCAATGAATGAAAGTTCATGAACTCATATTTTGGACGTGAACTCAACGTCCGTAGTGTATTTCTGCCTGATAAACATTTTTTTTGCGAACACACTCACTTTGGCATCTGTGAACAGCTTATGAAACGGTTCTTTTTTTTTTAATACCTCAAGAGTGCCAGGTTTAAATGAGGTAAATGAGCCTTCATAAGTGGGTTTAAGGACCTTTTTTGGCAACCCAAGCCTTGCACGGCATGTGTCATCAAAAAGCATGATAGTTGCTTGGAGGGGGGAAAAAAGAGAGGCTGTGGTGGTTACCTCACTCAGGATGTGTGTATTGTTTAGCAACAAATAGTAAGGTGAGTTACTGTGTGTTCGTCCCTGGTCAGTAGCCTGAAGACGAGAGGGGTTTTGTTTTGTGTGTGTGTGTGTGTGTGTGTGTGTGTGTGTGTGTGCGTGTGTGTGAGACAGCTCATTGCCTACCTCAGCTAGTTGCCGACTTTAGATTGTAAGACGGCAGTCCTGTTTCTGTTGTAATTCCTCATTAAGCACTTTGTTACAGCCGCAGCTGTTGTGAAAGTGCAATAGAAATAAAGATGTGTTGTAAAAAAGGAAAAAAAAAAAAGAACAAAAAGCATTCAGGTGCCAAGTTTTTTCTCATGAAACCGGAGAGTGAAACATGCAGTCAGCTACTAGTGTGAACTGAATGGGTGGCAACAATGAGGAAATGCCTGTATTTTCAGGGAAATGACTCGCAGTAACATTTTGTTAAAAAAAAAAAAAAAAAAAGGACAGTCATTCTATTGGGACATCGATCTAATATTTATTGGCAAGCATGACAAATTTGTTTTTCATCAATTTTATTTTCACTTCTACCTTTTCTACTCAAGTTAAAACTACATGGTCTATAAAAAAATCAAATAAGATGCAGACTACCATAAAAGAAACTATTTGTCAACATTTTTACAACTCACTTTTTTTTTTCAATTGCGAGTCAATCACTTCAAGCCCGATGAGTAGCTTAGAATTATTGTCCATTTCAGAATTAAAAAGCAAGAAGCACAGTCTCCAGAATTTCACCTCACGGAGCTGGTTTGGGATGAACTGGTCAAAAGAATGAAATCCAAGCAATTTGAAAGTGCTCCACATTTACTGGAACTTCTGCAACAGAGTCGGGAAGAACTCTCTGGAGAATACTTGATTTCCACTGGAGTGTGTCCAGCTCTTATAGTTGACTAAGGTGGCTACTTTACTTTACTTTTCCAACTTGATGAATCAATTTTGAGCATCATCCACTTGCAATGAAACATGATTTCAGAATGGCACCGTGTTGCTTTTGGTGACAAACCATTTGTTACGGCAATACAAACTGGACCAAACTACAGTCGGGAAGATCAGCCAAGTCAGCCGCCCCATCACTACGTACTGCCGGAAAACAACTTCAACGTGAAAGTGTACCATTGCATTGTTACCCGTGTGTTCTTTGCTAAGCTAAGGTTTATTTTGGTTTATTTGTTTAAGCTGGCGATCCCACCGCGTGTTACCATCACACATACCATGAACAATTGCCGCTGCGGCTTGCTTGACTGTCTTCCTGATATCCATGCCTCCATTATCCGAGCTGAGATCCGGCCCGCTACATCATTTTATGTGGCCCACGAAAGCAAATCATGAGTCAAATACAGAAATAACTGTGTTCCTCGGTTTACACTCACTTGAAAAATAATTGAAGAAACAACAAATAGTTGACTGATTTCAAAACTAGTAATCCATCATTTTTTTGTGTACAAGTAATAATATGATGTGATGATTAAACATTTCTTCGGTGTCACTGTCATAACGGCCCTGCGAGGGAAGACGTAACTCCAAAGTGGGCCGCAACAAAAATGAGTTTGGCACCCATGACATGGAGGAACAACCATTCACGCTCACAATCACATCTCGGGACAATTTAGAGTGACACGCACACCAAATGAACGGGTACTTGAGGCAGAAAAAATAAAAATAAAAAATACTCAGCATTTTTTTTTTTTAATTGAGGTACTCAAATGACTCGTTTCACCTGTATTGCAAAGAAATGTACTGCAATTCATTACTGGTACTTTCCACCTCTGCTGTTAGTTAATACAGTATTGTTATAAATATACAAATTGATAAGATTCTTGGAAGCATGTCTGCAAAATCAAGGCGAGGAGCACAAGCACACACGTTCTGAAGTAACTGCTGGAGGAATCCACCAGGTGCTTGTGGTTCATTTTCCCTGTCACCTCGTCTGTCTTCATTTCCCAGAGCAGCTAGATAAGACTAAAACACTTTGACCGGGGTGATACTGGGGTTCTGTAAATACATGTGTACTGTCGATCTTCAACCTTTGTTGCCCCAAGGACCGCTGTAATGTCAGACAATATTTTCAGGTACTGGCCTTTAAGGCGGGATAAATGCAACAAAATAATATGATATAACCTGCATGAAAACTGTGGTATTTTCTGAACATAATAAACATGAATCATGACACGGGGAATGTCCTATCTGTCCGCAACACTCTGGTCACCTGGTAACAATTAATCATGCGTTCAAAATAAGATACACCGCAAATACAAAGTGCATGAAAAATATGAATCACCAACGCCGCATATTATACAGAGTGGGTTTGGTGCGTGGGAATCTCCCATTGAGATAAATCCATATTTTAGGTAGGACAGCGGTCCTCAACCTTTGTTGCCCCACGGACCGCTTTAATGTCAGACAATATTTTCAGGTACTGGCCTTTAAGGCGGGATAAATGCAACAAAATAATATGATATGACCTGCATGAAAACTGTGGTATTTTCTGAACATAATAAACACGAATCATGACACGGAGAATGTCCAATCTGTCCGCAAGACTCTGGTCGCCTGGTAACGATTAATCATGCGTTCAAAATAAGATACACCGCAAATACAAAGTGCATGAAAAATATGAATCACCATCGCCGCATAGTATACAGAGTGGGTTTGGTGCGTGGGAATCTCCCATTGAGATAAATCCATATTTTAGGTAGGACTCCTGATACTGTCTATTAAATGTAGAAATCTTTTTCTTGAAAGTCGTAGGCTGCTCTTCTGTCTCCCAGCTGGGCCTTTTCTCCTTACCGAAGAAACTTTCCAAAGCTGTTTGTTTCTTTACTCATTTTGCTAGGTCCTGGTTTTCATTTTAGCGGTAACCTATCACGTGACTAAGAAGAGCGCCATGACCTGCGTCAAGAGTGACATACTTTAGACAGATGCAACAGAGAATTTGGTAATTTTTCAAAATAAAACATTTTTCAGATACCGAAATGAATCAAACGGAAGTAATGTAAGTTATTTATTTTTTCTGTGCGGCCCAGTACCAAATGACCCATGGACCGGTGCCGGTCCCCAGCCCGGGGTTTGGGGACCGCTGCTGTATATGACAGATGCAACAGGGAATCTGGTAATTTTTCAAAATAAAACATTTTTCAGATTCCGAAATGAATCAAACGGAAGTAATGTAAGTTATTTATTTTTTCTGTGCGGCCTAGTACCAAATGACCCATGGACCGGTGCCGGTCCGCAGCCCGGGGTTTGGGGACCGCTGCTGTATATGACTAGCTGTGTTGTAAAGGTTTCTCTATTTCTCAACGATGTTCCAAAAGGTTATGTTTTATATATCATAACTTATGACTAAAACGCTATCAAGTAATCAAATGACATACTTGTAGAAATAGTGGTTCAGGACATTCTGTGTTATTTTGTTGTTTATTTAACCGATATCATTTTTACATAGACAGCTGGATTTTGTCCTATACTGTCGTGTGAAAAGTTCTCTCAAGTTGCTGATGTAAGCATGCGCTGACATTAATTAAAATAATTCAGGGCGGGAAGGGAGACGACATTGAATCCTGGGTTATTTTTCCCTCATTATGATCCCACACGCTGCTCCAGTAGCTTCTCTTGTTCAGCAGCCCATTTTCCCACGACGTCTCGCAGTGGCTATCAACACTGCTCTCATGATGAAATGCAGCTCTCGCCGTTCTGGTTTACGGCGTTCCAGGAAGATGAGCCCTTTGGATAAAACTTTTATTGCAACATGGTCAGAGGTGGTGGACAATTTATATTGTGGAGCTCATGCTAAAAATGTGCAAGCAGGGTGGGTCTGGCTCGTGGATGGAAAAGCGCGGCAGAATATGAGAGAGAGTACTTTACCGAATGAAAGATCATAAAAAGTGAGGGAGAGAAAGCAGAGTAGGTGTGTTTGTGGACCATCTGGACTCGGTCTCTGATAAGACACACTCTGTCAGCAAACATCTCATCTCTCAGCCTCTTTCCCTCCTTTTTTCTCTCCTGTGTCAACTTCTCAGAATCTTAAGTCCCACCTCTGTAGACAATTCTTTTTAATGTCGCAATTTTTTAAAAGATGTTTTCTTGGGGAGGAAGGACGGCAAGTACAAAAAAACGGAAGGCGCTAGGGAAGGGTCTGTAAGACGGCCCGATAGGTAATGTATTCAGGAGAAAGGAAATTCAAATGGGACCAATTTCGAATACAGTTTGAAATGAACACAACACCCCCGTAATAGTGAACAGGGTTCAGCGATAGATGGATGGATTCATAAATAATTTACCTCCATTACGATGGTTTCCGCAAAGCTTTTCTGGCGTATCACTCATTATATCAGGATTATAATATACTTAAATCATCGGACAATCAAAAAATCTAAACTCTAATGTGTTACTGCAGGTTGAATGGATCAAATGCAATCAACTTTAAAAAGCTAAAACAATGTCAACTAATTGCATACACAGCACAAGGGATTATTACCTTGACTGAAATTGTACAATCCAAGGGAAAACCGTAACAAATGACATTGCTGCAGTTGTAATTATTGCAACGGTTTACACACGTTTGAAATTTTGAGAATGGACGTAATTTAGTGAAATACATTGCAAAGGGCCCAATAATAAAAAGTCATTTTCAAGTCAAACATGATATGGAGTAGATGTCGAGAGCGTCTTTTGCACAGTGTGATACTGCCCCCATGTATCATTTAAAAGGTCTTCCATCGTTCCACAAGGAAGGCGTGACGACACCATTGGTGGTTCTAATGAGCTGACCTGCCGTCCAATTTGAAAGACATGGGGGGTGGACAGTTTCTATGCAACATTCAGGCAACAACAGCACCGCAAAATTCGAGGCCTGAAACACCTGTAAAACTCCCCATTGACAAGCCAATGCTCAGTCCGTATAATATGAACGGATGGTGAGTCGTAACATATTGTCCACTTCGCAGAATATAAAGTCATAGAAATGTTTTGATCACATTTTGATGAGTCAAGTCCGTCTGCCTTTTGAATGAGTGATGACAAAACATCACGCTGCGCTTTCACTTGGTGAGATTTCCTGTGAACACACTGTACTCTGCGCACATGCACCAGTACTTTAGAGAAGAGAGCTGTTGTGATATACTGCACACCGGTCCACCCACAAAGCAACAGTCCGCACACACACACACACACACACACACACACACACACACACACACACACACCCACACACACACAAATACACAACACACTGCCCCAAAAGAATGAATGTTTTTTTTAATGTGGTTCAAACTAATGAAGCATGAAAATAATATCAAACTATCATGAATGAGAACGGTGCTTATGCTGTGACGTGTTCTGCTGAATTTGTGAACATCCTTGTGTGCGCATGCTTGAATTCCGAAGAATATTTTAACGACACTAGCATTTGAATTCATTCAATAAGCAAAACACATATTTAGGCGCAAGCCTCAACCTTTCTACCTTTTATCTGTTTCGAGGTTTAAAATACAGATACAAGCACACGTTAATACACTGCACATTTATCCGTTAGTGTCTCCACACAAAAACACTCATCTCCTAGCAACAAGGCCTGTGAAAGTATGAGATTAGGTGTCTGTAAACTGTGTGTGTGTGCGTGTGTGTGTGTGTGTGTGTGTGTGTGTGTGTGTGTGTGTGTGTGTGTGTGTGTGTGTTGGGGGGATGGGTCAAGACAAAGCCTGAAGAATAAGCGATAAGAAAAAAATGCAGGAATGATAAATTGAGACAACAAGGGCGGTGACGTTTCTGTAAATCTTGGGTGATTCTTTCCAGAAATGTCTCAACATGCCATCCCATATTGAGTAAAAAATTACAGTCTGGAAACATGAGGCTCTTAACGAAAGTGCATATATGGCGGTGTGGGGTTTCATGCGGTGATGAATCAGTGCGCTCCTGCAGCTAAACGCATGATGGGTTGTGAACGTGTACACGCCCCGTGCAACAGCGTATGTGCATGTGAGCGTGCATGTGAGCGTGCATTCAGCGATGCTGGGATCCAGCAGGTCATATAATGGTTGGCTGGTCACATTGTCTGCCCCAGCAGTCCGTCTTTCACACAACCTGTCCCCTTAATCTGCAAATACATCGAGTATAATCTGCAAATACCAGCAGAGGGGGAAAAAGAAAAAAAGAAATCCTCATTTGAAACACTGTGACTAAAACAGTGACTGATTCGCCTTGCCTCCACATTGTGGTCTCACTTAAAAATACGAAAATCCACATTTCCGGCTAATAATGAGCATTAACTTGGAGACAATGCAAATAGCTGCGAATTAGATGAAACAGCAGTTGCGCCTGACTGGCAACTGTCAAATGTTTGTTTGAATTTGTTGACAGTGGATCAAAGAATTAAAACTCACTCTCAATCATAGCATACAACCATGCAAAGGCAATAAACCTGCTTTTTTTTTTTTTTTTTTTAACAAAATACTACAATGTACACATGCACAGATAATAAAATTGGGCACTAATTTTCACATGCATTAAATTAAATTTACAGTCATAATTTAGTATCCATGGAGCAAAGGAAGCACAAAAAAAAAACAACTATTGATCACCGTAATTATATAACTCTTTTAATGGTTGATATTCACTGTTACTATTTTATTACAAGAAAAGCAACGAAAAAATCTGTAGCTGTCAAGCATCTCATCTTTAAATAGACATAATTCCTGCCTTTTATATTGCTTCTTCCATCACACTGTAACGACAATGTCATAATTACGGTCCCAAACCATTTAGAATGTGCAAGCGACTGTGTGTCATCATCTGGCTTCAATGACATTAATGTGTTGTTGTACTCGAGATGTAGCAAATAACTACTTTTAAAAATTTCTTATTGCTCTTTTATTATTTATAATTGTATCTGGCAGAGGAATGCAGCCGCCTTCCGTGCTTGACTGCTTCTATTGTCTCTCATAGTGGTTGGTCTGAATATCCTAATCCACTAAAACATTCCAGACAAACCAAAAAAAGAAACAAAAAGACTAAATATAAATCAACTTGACAGACATTTGCACTTTATCTTGTAAAACATAATTAGTCACATGCACAAGATGTTTTTGTTGACATAGTGATTCGGTGTTGTCAGTTGTTTTTGTACTATTCAAAACCAAAACACACAATTACAAACAAAACATGTTTTTTTTTTAATTCCCTCCCACTAAAACTGCAAACAGCGTCTATCAGCCACTTTGAATTTAGCAACTGGAGCCATTAAAAAAATGGCTTCCAATTCAAATGTGAATTTTTGGTCTTAAATTTGATCTAAACTGGATATGCAATTTAAATACTTATTTCTTTTTTCTAATGACATCTTATATTTCTTAATAGGCCCCTTGGAATCTTAATCAGTTGCACATGTTGATGTCTCAAGTGCCATCGCTGCCTTCCTCTCCTTACGATCCGTCTTTAGGTCTTCTCTTAAAAGCATGTTTCCTCTCACAGTGACAGTTTAATTCCTTTAATCCATCACGTACTTCCTCCCTTGACTTTGTTATTCGTGGACGCATTTTTGGGGAGCATCTCAAAATGTATGTTTCTCATTGAAAAGGTAAGTGTTGGGGGGTGGAGAGGGAGAACCTCACATTCACCCCACAAACGGCGGTGGAATGCAAATCTGTGTCTGGAAGTCATTAACCAAACAGAAAAGCCCGTCTTTTTCTCTCTCTCTCTCTCTCTCTCTCTCTCTCTCTCTCTCTCTCTACCCCCCTCCTCTCCCCTTCTTCCCTCTCTCACTCCCTGCGTGTGATCAGCAGTGCACAGTCCACCCTTGCCCTCACCTCACCACATACATCAGTGCGCCTTTCAAAACAGACAGCGCTAAAAGAAGCACTGAAGGCAGATCTGCTGTAGCCCCCCCCCCAACCTTTACTCAGTTAAATAGTTTCTACACAGCTACCATGGTGATGGCAAAGCATGCGTGTACAAAAGTGAAGTGATTTCCATTTTTAGTTCATGCCTGGATTTAGTTTGGATCAAGGGTTATCGCCAAGGATATGTTTTCCATAAATACAAATAGCAAAAAGACAAATGAAACAGAAGCACGGCGTAATGGCTAGTCGAGTGTGAATTTAATGTCACTCCAGTGGTTACGATGAAGGGAATGCAAACACTGCAGTAAGTGTTGTACGGGTCACTTCTTGATGTCAAAAATGGTTCGGTGCCCGTTTTTTTGTCTTTTTTTTTTTTTTTTTTTTTTAGTACTAGCATTTAAAAAAAAAAAAAAAGTGACAGCTCTCCTACTGTGTGTCTTAAAGGCTGCTTCACATTAGGCCGACAGTTGGCCGACAAGTGGGTAATGCCTCAAGTGGGAGGCTTCTGTGAGTGAGAGGAACGAGAAAGATGGCTGCAAATTCTCAAGCTGCAGCAGACCCTCCACTCCTCATGAAGAAACAAGACACACAAAGCGTCATATGGAATTATTTTGCCTACATGGCCGACGGCCAGGGAAAGCCCAAAGACATGGCAAAGCCTGTCTGCAAGACTTGTAATAAAACTACTCTGGCTCGAGGTGGGAACACGTCCAACAAGGCTGAACACCTCACTGACCGGCATCCTAAATGACACCACTAATTGAAAGAACAACAGGGTGCGACACATTTCAAATATTTCCCTTCAAATATACAGTAAGCCAAGTGCAAATGACTTTGCGATAGGCAATCTTATTCCCGACGGACGAGGAACTTGACTATTGGTAGCAGAGTAAAGGCGAGCGCACAGGCCCCAACAATGTCACATTGAGTCATTAACAATTACGTGAAGACTTTTGCTAGACAATAATGGTGTGAAGTTGTTTACAATGGAAGACATCAAATGCAGTCAAATACAATAATAATAATAATAATAATAATAATAATACATATATTGTTTGTTTGTGTGTGTGTGTGTATTTAAAAAAATAAATGAATAACACATCTACGGTCCTAGACACAGTAGGCCATCTGAGATGAACAATAGGTCAGACATTATTTTCGCACTCATATGTTCAATAGTGTTTAATTTTGTGTTTGCAAATGTTCAAAAAGATTTTTTTAAACAAGAGTTTTCAAATATTTTGAACGAATGAAAAAAAATAATAATGATTTTAAGATATTTTGTCAATTTTCACTGCACTGCTTTTACGGATGTTATGCATTTCTGCTGTGGTATTATTATTTCAGTACCGTTGTCAAGATAGTTTTATGTGGTTGTCGTATGGATGTCAGAATTTTGGTATCGTGACAATACTGCCCTGCAGTTTGAACACTACAGGGAATTATTTAAGGATTTCTATCCTACATTGAACACTGGGTTGGAATTGTCTTGCATTACTATATCAGGGTAATAATTTGAAAAATATTTTATAATCACTGAAGAACAGAGGAGCAATAATCAAATGTGAATTGGAATCTAGCATAGGTACCTCATCAGTTGTTACATGACTTTACAATGGGATATCCACTGACGTGGTGCATACACTTCATATTTTCGAAATATTTGCTCGGTATAGCGCATGCTGACGTGATACTTCACTTTCCACTTTATTTAGCGCACCACATCATGAGACGTGACTAGAGGACTAACGGAAGAGCAGTATTTAACTTTGGCCGTGCTCCTCCAGACCCAGTTATGAATGCTGGGTGATCTGATCATGTATGGACGTTCCAAGTACTTCACACCTTGCATCACCATGCTTGGGTAAATGCTCCTTTCATAATTAGTAGTAAGCTCAGCTCATGAGTATCACAAACGTCTAAAACTGTAGATGCTTGCAAGGGGAAAAAAATGAATGTTCCCTGCCTGTCATTTGTATGTGTGTGTGTGTGTGTGTGTGTGTGTGTGTGTGTGTGTGTGTGTGTGTGTGTGTGTGCTACACAAACTACAAGATATAAACTCCAAGCACAGGCATAGGACCTGAAATGCATTTGGTCACTTGGACATCAAGTGTGTCTGAAAGCAATTTGTCCACAATTATCCCCCTAATTTGGTTAATATTGCCCATCTCCATTTTGACTGTCGCTCACATGAGATAACCACAAAATCAAAAGCAGACCTTGATAGCTTGTATTTATTTGAAATGTCTCCAATGCCTTGTGTGTGATTCAGTGCGCACTAAGAGCTTTGCTGAAAGTGAATAAACTGACCTCAGATGCATCAGTGCAGACTTCTTTATTTGGCCTTGAGTAAATAAGAGTTTAGGCCAATATAAACTGACATAGTGTGAAGCGATTTGACAATGGGGGCAACTCGAGAGCCTTGTTGCTCTTTTGACTAATTTGTCAACTCACTAACTTGTTGCTCGAGTCAGCCTCCTCTCTGTTTCTAAATCCAAGATCACGGCCCAAAAAAAAAATTGCAAAAGGAGTGAAAGTGACTAAGAAAGGATGGCTGCGGAGAGAGAATGAAAGAGAGGAAAAATAAGAAGTAGGATATGGTGGAAAAGAAGATTAAATCTAAGAAGATGAAATACACAAAGCTTTTCCGGGATGGGGGGGGGACCTTTTTTCTCACCCTCTTTTTTGATCCCCAAATGAAGACATGGGAGGCGAGGCTGCTACTGTTTTCAAGGACACGCACGCATACACGCTGTAACCCACAAAATTGTTTCGCTTTGTCGGTGAGTTTAAATTCAGTGAATTCACACAATGAGAGGCGATTTACAAGACAGACCGTCCCCCGGGGCACGCGGTAAAACACGCTCGCCTCGCACGCTGCTCAAATGCACAGAACGAAGGAAGAAACTGCTTTACCTTGTCTGTGTGAATACTCCAGTTTCGGCTGGTTTCAAGGGTTCGTGCTCCGCAAAACACATAGGATCCTTTCAGGAACACATGACCACGAATCGTCCCGCTTAGGAGAAGGGAAAAACATACACCTCAGTCTCTTCTGTGTTTGCCTTTTCTGCGAAGAAAGAAATAGACGAAAAGGCTGCGTGGATTCTTGTTCACGTTTCTCCTTGTTTCTTCGTCTTTCGGTCTGCTCAGGTTTCCTCTCTCACTTCTTGCCGGAGATGGTGATTGAAAAATCGCTGGAGAAAACTGAAGGTGTTTTTTTTAATGAATGTCGTTCCTCTCTTCCCAGCGTGTTCTTCTTTTTTCAATTTGCAAAAAAAAACAAACAAAACCGGAGTACTCTTTCATTCTTTACACCGCGCTGCCGCAACCGTTCGTGGAGAGCATGAGTGTGTGTGTGTGTGTGTGTGTGTGCGCGTGTGTGTGTCTTCTCGCCTGCTTCCACCAGTACAGCTGTGTGTGCGCGCGCCTGCTGCTGCGCTGTCTCGCTCTCTCTCTTGTTGCCTTGGTAAATTGTGGAGCCTCTCGCTGGTCGAACTAGGCAGGGGGCGGAGCCACAAGGAGAGAAGGGGGAGAAGGGGAGCCGGAGGAGCGCACTGATTGGCTGTTGGACGACTTAGTAGGAATCTGCTTTTTGCATTTCAAGGCAGGAGGTGACTGAAGTATCTCCTCCTCTTCCCCCCCCCTCTTTTTATACTTTCTCTCTCCGTCACTCTCACACGAAAACTCGTACAGCACGCGTACGCGCAGTTTGTGAGTTTCTATCGATATTTGCTTTTTTTTTTTTTTTGGTGAGTGATGTCAACAACTCTGCACGTAGGCATTACGTGCATATACTACACAAGTCTGTCCTGATGGATTTTAGTGTGAGCGTACGGTCGTGCGCGCGTATGTGGTTAAAGCTTCGGAAGCAGCTGTATACACCAAAGGAGGGAAGGAGTATTAAATTTGGGTATTGAAAGTTAGCGAACGGCTGTCATGGTACTACCTTGTCTGCACGTGCATTGTCTTGTCAAATTGGAATTTTGACTGACTGATTTGACACATGTAGGGTCTGTACGTTAGGGTCTGGATGGATTTGACAACGAATGCTTCACTCAAGTCACACTGTGGGAAAAAAACATTCAAAATTGAAACAAGGTAATCACAGGCACGTATTCACTCACATTATGTTGAAATAAAAAATATATGACAAACATGAGGCAGAAAGGTGGCCGACAGCTTCACAGTGCAGAGGTCGAGGGTTGAAATTCGTTCTTGTTTTGCAGGTTCTTCCCGTGCCTGCATGGGTTTTCTCCGGGTACTCCGATTTCCTCCCACATTCCAAAAACATGCGTGGCAGGTTAATGGAACACTCTACATTGTCCCTAGGTGTGAGTGTGAGCACGGATGGTTGTTCGTCTATGTGTGCCCTGCGATTGGCTGGCCACTAGTTCAAGGTCTACCCTGCCGACTATCTGAAGACAGCTGGGATAGGCTCAAACATGCCCGAGATCCTGGTGACGATAAGCATTTAGGAAAATGGATGGATGGAGGTAAAATGGCATTTAAAATAAGAGATTTTTTTATTTAGTTTGTGATAATTTTGTTTCATCTTGTGGCATGTAGCCTAATTTCGGATTTTAAACACACTGCTTTGTATTTTTCTTTTCTCTAAATTGTGATTGGCTAATAACGAGTTTTACCTAATTATGAAGAGCAAAAGACATTTGACAAAATACTGAGTTAGTGAGTTCATGGTACATTTATGAGACAGAATTGCATATCTGATCTGCCATTAAATTAGCAGCCAGCCATTTCGCTGGTGTCGGGCCGAAACCAGGCTGAATGCTCCGATGTCAGAGTGTGGTAAATTTCACATTTTTTTCAGTCCGCACCTGTATTCTTACAATAATAATCTTTTACAGGAATAATAATAATAATAATAATAATGAGAGAGTGATAGAGAGAGAGTGATGGATGGATAGATAGATAGATCCATAGCTAGATGGATTTCAATATATAATATGTGTGTATGCATGTGTTGTTTTGATCAGGGGCGTCACTAGGTTTCAAGAACAAGGGGGGCTTAGCCCCAAGGGGAACACAGCCCCTTTAGGGGGGTCCGGGGGCATGCCCCCCCGGGAGAATTTTTTTCTACATTCTGTTAAAAATCCATCAATTCCGTGCACTTTGAGAGCAAAATGAAGAGGCTATGAAGAACTACACACATCACATTAGTATCCTCTTTACTATGATGGGGCTTCCTCCCCTGGACTTTAACTGGACTAGATAATAGAAATTATAAAGAGTTCAAAAGTTCAATCTTGGTTGTTCAAGGGAATTAGAAGGATGCCCGATAACATAACCTATATGACAGTAGGCCTATATTCCTCTCTACCAAAATGTATTAATATATGCTTAGCCCCCAGAAGACTATGTATTTTGAGATGTCTGCCGTTATATGCAATTTAAGTTAGTACAATGATATGCAAAAGCTTCATCACGTTGGAAGAACATAAGTTTGCTGCTCAATACTTACAATACTTATACTCCGATTGCATTTTGGGAACAGCCTTGCAAGTAAAATTAGCCTTGAGATCTGATAGACTCCCCTGTCCAGCAGAGACCCCCCCCCCCCTCACTCTCTGTGCGTCTTTAGCCTGATTCCTATCAAATAAATAAATTGATTTTATATTTATTTTTTTATTTTATATAGGCCAAAATCTCAATAGGTGTTGCCTCAAAGAGTTGGTGTAATGATTATTTATGTATTTAATTATAAAATGTTGCTTAATTTTTATTAAGCACCACCTTAATTTATCCAAAAGTGAACACTTGTTACAGTGCAGTTTCTGCTGTTACTGGAGATATTTTAGCGGACTATAGTCACTAGTTTTACCAGCATGGATGCATTGAATACTTAATTTACCTTTCTAAAAAACTGTCGAATATCCATGCTGTCGACTCAACCTGACTTTCGGCAATGAACTGTCAGTTGTTGCGTTAGCATTTGATGTGGCGATGGTGACAGACACGTCAAATGCTAACGCAACACCTGTTGCGTTCAGGAAACCTGGGAGATTTAATATTACAATAATGGCAGGTTATCGAAATATAATTCAAAATGGACACATTACATTGAATTTGATGCAATATATTAGCAGAAGTACAGGAAAAATAAATAATACTTTTTTTTAAAGAATGCAATGAAATTATTTAGGGGGGCTAAAGACAAAATAGGCCGAATGACGCCCATGGTTTTGATGCAGAGTTATTTGTTTTTTACGTCCAGTCTTCGGCTTTTATCATTGAACACAAAGGTGTCAAGCTCATTTTTGTTGGGGGCCACATTGTAGTTGTTTTTTTTTCCTCAAAGGGCCATTATTCTTGTTTTTCTCTAACAGTGAGATTGCCAGGCAATACAACTGCTTGAATTAAAATGCTTAAAGTGACAATATATTATAGAAGAATTGTGCAAACCTCCCAATCTCCAAAGGCCAATTATAAATCGCAACATCAATGAAGCTAATTATTTATGCCAGAGCCATCAATTTCAGATGAGAAATATGCATGTACTGTAGATATGCATGGTTCTATTTGTGTAAAACTCAGGCAGCTCTTTCCTTCTCTCCCTCTTTATTCATATTGATACGTAAATAAATGCGGGTCAAAGGAAAGATGCAGTAAAGGTGCACCTTGTGCAATGAAAGTTCTGAAGTTGATAGCCACGTTTATCATGCAAAATCACACATAAGATCAGCGTTCAATACCAGCTGAGCCTCCTCCATAAAATCGGAGTTGTGGTTTTTCTTTGGCTTTTTGTGGCATTTTTTTTCAACATTTGGAACTGTGCAATTTTTTACGCTGGGAGAGCAGTTCAAACTCTTTAAAAAGGTTGTACGGGGATATTTTAATCCTATATCAGATGACTTCCCTCAGAAAAAATTGTTTCCAAATTCGAACAAATGAAAAGTCGACCAGCATCCCGGAACAAATTGTATTCACCCAATATCATAAATCTGTACATGATCGTAAACAAAAACTAACACAACAATATTGTTTGTCAATTAAATGAAATAAAAAGGAGACTGCTTGAAAAAAGACAACTATTGTTGGCATTATATTCAAGTTAATAGAGTATTGATTGACCCCATCAAGGTTGGTCTGAAAATAAAAGGAAAAACCATCACATGCCTCTGCGGATACTGCTTTCATTTCTTTTTAGTTTTCTTGCCCAATGGATTTTAACCCCTTAACTGACACAAATAATAAAAAGCATACTCACATTTTGAAGAATTATATGATGAAATTATTAAACTTTACCTGAATTTTCTGTTGTCAGCTCGTCTGCCTCACAGTAAAACTCACGAGTTTGAATCTCAGCTCTGGCCTTTGTGTGTCTCTGGCCTTGATGTGTGAGGTTTGCATGTTCCCTCCTTGCTTGCGTGCGTTTTCTCAGGGTTCGCCCGACTTTTTCCCACATTCCAAAAACATGCAAGTTAAGTTAACCGAAGCCTCGAAATTGTTCATGAATGTGAGTGTGAATCATTGTTTGTCGATAACTGACTGACTGGCAGGGTACGCCCCACCACTCACGAAAGTCAGTTGGGATAGGCTCAAGCACACCCGTGACCCTAGTGTCGACACAGGCTATCGAAAACGGATGAATGGATGGATGAATTGTTTGTGCACATTCAACGTCGTTTTGTGGTTTCAAATATGACTTCAAATATAGATAACAGCTTTAAGTCCGGTATTCATCGACGATATTTTAATACAATGTAAGAATTATTGGCAAACTAGTATATACCTTCCGCCCTACCCCGCAAAAAAAAAAAAATTAAATAAAAATCATGGGTTTTTACTTCACTGCTCATCTGAAAGGTGATTTAATTTTCAAAGAGAAGAAGGGACATTTTCCCACACTAACTGGCGAGTGCAGCGAGAAAGACCTAGCCCTGGATTTACTTATTTTACATTCTGTGCTCCCTGATTGTTTGAGAGCACTTGGGAGAGTGGTTTGGACTCACTGGACTTCTTTTCTTTATCTCCATCACAATCATTCCAGCGGTGAGGCTTTTCTTCCACCATTGTATTTGCTGGTAGCCCCCTACTAACTCACATAATATAGACCTTCACAGGGTGTGTGCATGATCGATGGGGAGAGGGGAGCTTTGCACGGCAGTGTTTCATGTTGAGCCATTCCTGCCAGTAAAACATCCCATGTTTGACCCTCCCACTGTGTGTGTGTGTGTGTGTGTGTGTGTGTGTGTGTGTGTGTGTGTGTGTGTGTGTGTGTGTGTGTGTGTGCGTGCACGCGCGCGTGTGTGTGTGTGTGTGTGGCACTTTGTACATGAGTATATGGGTTTGTGTGTGTGTGAGAGAAAAAGAGTGAGAGAGAGAGAGACAGAGAGAGAGAGTGAGAGAGAGAGAGAGAGAGAGAGAGAGAGAGAATCCCTAAGCTCTTTAATGTCCAAGTATGGGACCCCTACTAGGCAAGTTCACCACCTTACAGACACAAAGCAATGGAGAGGTGCAAATGAAAGAGGAGTGCGGAGGAAAAAAAAGGAAGATGGAAACAAGCACACAAGAGAGAAAGACAGAGGGGAGAAACTGAGGCTGTTTAAACAAGCCGACTGATGAATTCGGAAAAAAAGCAATGAGGCGAGAATCCACAAGACGAGGATAGGAAATTAAAAAGACCTTTCTCTTTTTTAATCCCTCTTTCAGCATGTGGGGGTTTGAGTTGATGGTGAGATAATTCATCCTAACTCCCCAACATACACAAACACGCTTACACACGCACGCACGCACGCACGCACGCTCGCAAGCACGCACACACACACACATACAAACACACACACACACACACACACACACAATAAGCATGTGTGTGTGTCTAACAATATGCATGTCTGCAAGTGCACATTGTGAATTTGAACAGTTCCACCACCTGGATAGACTACAAAATGACAGTAATCATCGTGACCACGGCCCCCTGTAACTCTCTTTGTGTTACAAAGAACCCAAAAAAGAGGGAGAAAGCGTATGTGTGTGTGTGTGTGTGTGTGTGTGTGTGTGTGTGTGTGTGTGTGTGTGTGTGTGTGTGTGTGTGCGTGCGTGCATGTGTGTGTGTACCCTATCAACCTTTGCCCAGCCCACTCTAATAACAGTGATTGCAAACATCATATTGGAGTGGACTATACCATTTCGGATAAATGACGGCGACCTGCCACTTTGTCCACCTGGGATTTAACTGCAACATTCGATTACACACAAAGCATAAAGTGTCTGGATGCTTGGGACTTTTTCTCATTGTGAATTTGCTAATGGTTTAGACAAATACGCTCCATGGAAAACAACGAGGGTAGAATTACTATTATTTACTTGGAGATGAAAAACGTGCTTCTGGTCGTTTTTGTTATACTTTCTCCAGATGAAACAATGTGTTTTCATCAGTGACTAAAAAATAAATCAACAGAGTCAAGGCTCAGGACTAAGACCATCTTCACCGAACAACAACAACTACAATAATAATAATAATAATAATAATAATAATAATACTAGTGTACCCCACCTACTGCCCAAAGACAGCTGGGATAGGCCCCTGCATGCCCCACGACCCTTGTGAGGATAAAGTGGATCAGAAAATGGATGGATGGGTGGATCCTCATCTTCATGTTGTCACCTTTAGGGCCGCCATAGTTCTTTTGTGTGTTTAGCAATGTGGATGCTATCGGACAGATAATTATTGGATTTGGGGGGAAAAAAATGACATCACTTGTATCAGTCCGATATCGACAAAATTAGATGGATATTAAAGGTCGCCTCAAATATATGAACGTTGATTTGGTAACTGGCACTTTAAGAGACCACCACAGTGCTTTGAATGCCGGAGAGCGGTGACTAAATTAATGATGATTAACTATACTTTAAATGCACTTGTACCTTTGTTGCTGGATACTGTAACCGTGACGCCTCAATCAACATTGGATTACAGTATAAACTTCCACAAGGTCAACATCCTGGACGTGGTGGCGCAACCAGCAGGACCGCTGAGCTGTGGATTGTTGTCAGGTCTGGGCGGCACCGTCGGTGGCAAAACTAATCTAAAGCGGGGCAGCCGAGCTGAGCTACGACTATACTGATGGCTCATAGAAATGATAGATAAGTTGTTCAGAAAATGGATGGATGGATAGCAAATACGACATTGCGAAGTGTCTCACTGCACAAGTTGGAATACAAACAGCAACGGCTCTTTGAAGTGCAAACTACGGTGAGTGATATTTTTAATTATTTGTTTTTGTTTTGGTCCTTGAAAACATCTTCAAATGAAAATGGCCAGTGACGCTAAAATGTTTGGGGTCCTGCCTTTAATAACAAACTGTGTGCGCACATGTATGTGTTCATGCCTGGTGAGGCACTACTCCACTGGAGTCAGATTGAAAAATCTGGACCCAAATTCGTTTAGCCTATCTTTCAATTTTGAACTTCGTTTAAACATATTTTGCATTGTGTTTAAACCTTTTACTCATGTTCAAAGTTTTTATTTATGTTTCAATCAATTTTCACACTGTTAAACAATGTGGTAGCAAGAAAAACTAAATAATACTTTCCCATGGTCATGTTTGTTGTTGTTTTGTTTTTGCAGATCTTTTTGAAATATAAAAAGCATTGGGCATAAAAGCATAAAAATTGACATAAAGCATAAAATTACCCAGTTGTCAGCTATAGTAACAGCACATCTGATATTTTTAACAAACCAGTCTGTGTCAAATGGGCAAAGAATTTGAAGAATGATGATGATGTTCTTGGAAGCCAACACAGTTAAGTGAATGGAAGAGCTTGCTGAGGACACAGTGGTCAAGATGGCGGCCAGATCTACACGTCCACTAACAGCCAAGCCTTTCTTGAGTGATAAACTCTGTCCAAGGGCTTCTTTTACACATTGGGCCATGGAGCGCAACACTGCCACTTGCTGGTTATGGAACCGTGCACACCAGACTCAACTGTACACTTTGAGTCGGTTTTTGGTCAATAAGTAGACTAAATACCACGTGAACTACACGAGACAGACTTTTGCATGTCAGCATATGCAATTACATGTGTGATAAAACGTATACTATAGGCAAGGTGATGAGGAAACACCAGAAAAGTAATCTTTTCAAGAGGACAAGCAAAAATAAACAGCAGAGATAATGTGGTTCACACTGTTCAACAATGTGGTAGCAAGAAAAACTAAACAATACTTATGGTCATGTTCGTTGTTGTTTTGTTTTTGCAGATCTTTTTGAAATATAAAAAGCATTGGGCATAAAAGCATAAAAATTGACATAAAGCATAAAATTACCCAGTTGTCTGCTATGGTAACAGCACATCTGATATTTCTAACAAACCAGTCTGTGTCAAAATCGGCAAAGAATTTGAAGAATGATGATGACGTTCTTGGAACCCAACACAGTTAAGTGAATGGAAGAGCTTGCTGAGGACACAGTGGTCAAGATGGCGGCTAGATCTACACGTCCACTAACAGCCAAGCCTTTCTTGAGTGATAAACTCTGTCCAAGGGCTTCTTTTACACATTGGGCCATGGAGTGCAACACTGCCACTTGCTGGTTATGGAACCGTGCACACCAGACTCAACTGTACACTTTGAGTCGGTTTTTGGTCAATAAGTAGACTAAATACCACGTGAACTACACGAGACAGACTTTTGCATGTCAGCATATGCAATTACATGTGTGATAAAACGTATACTATAGGCAAGGTGATGAGGAAACACCAGAAAAGTAATCTTTTCAAGAGGACAAGCAAAAATAAACAGCAGAGATAATGTGGTTGCATCCACCCTCTAATAACTGGGGATGTGGATGTGTTCAATATGAACCACATTTATTTGGGCTTAATCAGAGGTACTTTGAATGGCAGCAGGTGTGTATTGAGACATATTTAAAATGAGACACATTATTTACACTGAATTTTTAATTATTAGGGCTGTAATATGGGAGTCCGGACTTGACTATTTTACTTTATTTGTTTATTTATTTATTTATTTTGGTTTCTCTGACTTGACTTGAACTCTTTGGCATTTGACTCGGACATGTCTCGAAGTGGCCATTGGACTCGCAAAATATTTTCAGTGACTTGACCGAGAGCAACTATGTTTTTATACCTGAAAATTCCTTGCGAAAAACTTGAAATAAACTTTTTCAAATGATCAAAACAGCTATTTGTGAACTGGCCATTGGACTAGCAAAATATTTTCAGTGACTTGATCGAGAGCAACTATGTTTTTATACCTGAAAATTCCTTGCGAAAAACTTGAAATCAACTTTTTCAAATGATCAAAACAGCTATTTGATTGGTTAACTTGACCATGAGGTAATCAGGGAAAACAAATCCTGCCGCAGTGACACATTCATGTTCATTTATTAGCTTTGAGTTTGGGGCTGTTTTGTCGCCTCTCACTGCTCGGTGCAGTTTGCTCCTCACCTCGCCCAGTCTCCTCCTCCTGATCTCGCCCCTGAGATCAACCACCATTAATAAAGCAACATTGTTTTACACCCTGAACTGGTTGCCAGTCAATCGTAGAGCACACATAGACGAACAACCATCCGCGCTCACACGAACAACCATCCGCGCTCATACTGAACACCTAGTGACAATTTAGAGTGTTCCATTAACCTGCCACGCATGTTTTTGAAATGTGGGAAGAAACCGGAGTACCCGGAGAAAACCCACACAGGCTCGGGGAGAACATGTAAAGTCCACACAGGGAGGCTGGAGCCGGAATCAAACTGTGCAATATACACAGATTGGCCGGGCACAGATTGGCCAGGCACTGAATTCCACCAATCGTGCATATGTGTGCATTCTCCCCACCACTATCACCAATAGCTGTGCTGTGGCCAGGGGGTGCTTCTAAAAAGAATGAATTTAATGAATACGATGATTCAGAGGGTTTGATGCATGCCATTGTCATATTTTTGAATGAAATACTATATCACCCACCACACATGTTCGCGGAGCTCAGAATCTGTCTGCATGTACCTCGATCAAATCCACCCAAATACGCCTTGCTCAAATACACAACCTGTGCCCCAACTTAGACCTGCATTTAGCTGGTCTAAAGGTTAGTCTACTTTCTATCACCAAATTGTCAGGTGCACTGGAGGTTTTTAAAAGAAAACGCCCTCGGTATGCCAGAATGCCCAGTATGTCGTAACACAGTCTGCTAAATCACAAACACACTAAAGGGAGTTTGCACCTGCGCAAAAAACCCCAAACCAAAACAAAAAACTATGCGCCAGTTTTTATGCCAGAGGGGAAGTGCACTGTCTATGAAAATAGAGCCCAATGTGCAATGAATGGTGTGTGTTGTATTCAGTATTGTGAGTGGTTAGCAGAGAAACTAATGTGTTTGGTTTAATTCATGTTGAGTGTCAACATCATAACGGACTTATTCAACCTGCAAATGGATTCTTTTTTCCCCCCTTGTTGTTATGCATTTTTTTTACGCTCATCTGAGACTTGAGGTCCAGAGTATATTGTGGTCACAGTGACACATGTGTTATGTTCCAGGCTGATCTTCTTAAGACATTTAGTCTTTTCATTTGATCTAAGGTTGGATCTTATCAGAGATTAGTGAAACCGAGTTTAAAATGAGTGAATTTGTTTTTAAAGTTAAATCAATCTCAGTTCAGGAAAACTCAATTTAACAGCTTGAAAGGGTTAAACTGAGTTCAACCTTATTTTTAGAATTGGCTTGTGGATATTGAAATTAAAATGAATAATATATTATAAGTGCATAGGCTACACCGCTACACCACTGTCAAGCCACCAACGTCGATGGGTGCTTTTTTTGTGAAGTTTTTTTTTTTTTTTTTTCAATTAAACATTAAAGCCCATATCTGAGCATCGGGGTTTGGTGTACACACATAGTGAATGTTGTTTTTTCATACGAGGTTGCAAAGAAGTGCCAAGCACTCGCAAACTACTTTTATTGTCCCCATCAAATTTTGAGAGAACTGATGGGTTGAGTGGCCCACACACACACAGGGGACCTTCCCGCTCAGTGAGATATCGACTTACATTGTTGCCAGCTAGCGAAAACGTTAGCCTAATGTTACTTAACTTGATCGGCTACATTATAACGGCACAGGTTTGACAACAGCTTGCTGACTGAATTAATGGAGCAAATAGAAGACAAGAAAACAGCATGATGAAAAAGAAAATTCCTGACAGTTATCAAAGATTGACCATCTATTAAAGCTTGCTGCAAAAACTTAAAAACAAAAGCCGCAGTTGTAGCATGTGTAGTAGAGCGGCATTTCTGTCGGTGCGATGACAGTAGATCCTATCTTCCTCTTCACCTCCAAAACTGTTTCCTTGGTAAACCGATATCTCAACAAAATTCCTCTTCATCACAAAGATTGAGCCTGCCCATCAATTTTCTTCAAGAAATGTCATTATTTTTGCTCCACACACCTAAAAACACAGTATTCTCAACTGCGAGTTTAAAATCAATTCTCAATCACATTTTAAAAGCTTTAAAAGCTCTGGTGCAACACAATTTAAATTTAAACAATGATTTAATCTAGCTTTAAAGTTAATCCTTGTTAGTGAAATCCGGCTTTAAAGAAATAACAGCATTCCACAAACAACAATGCAAACACACACACACACGCACACGCACACACACACACACACACACACACACACACACACACACACGCACACACACACATACACATACACACACACACACGCGCACACACACACACACACACACACACACACACACACACACACACACACACATTATGAGAGATGGTACAAAATATACAGTATTAAGGATTTCAATTAAATACCTGATAGTCGAGGATCATCTCTGAATGTGAGCATACTTTGCACACCTACCATAATTAAATTCAGCCTTTAATTGCCTTTTCTTTTGAGCGCGCACACACACACACACACACACGAACACTCTCACCGTGGGTGACGCTTTTTCAAGGTAGGCAAGTCCACTGTTTCTCCAGTACCTTTGTCAGTGTGTTGCTGCTTGCAGGTGGAGCGACACAATAATGCAAATATATTTATTTTCATCAGGCAAGAGGATCAGAGACAACAACTGTGTGTGTGTGTGTGTGTGTGTGTGTGTGTGTATGTGTGTGTGTGTAAAAAACAGGCGAGTGTGGTGTGGTCTCGCTGCGTGTGCGGTGTGTGTGTGTGTGTGTGTGTGTGTGTGTGTGTGTGTGTGTGTGTGTGTGTGTGTGTTAGGGGGTCATGGCGGCGAAGTGAAAGAGTGAAATTCACTCAGGCCAGACCAGTTCTTAACCTGGGTTCGATCAAACCACCAGGGGTTTGGTGAATCGGTCTCAGTGGTTCGACGGAGCCTCTGCCATGGAGGTTAAGAAACACCCAACTCAACATGTCAATTAGTTATGACGCGCCCGCTTGGCCATCACTGCCTGCAAGATGATCACATTACGTTCATTCATTCATTTTCCGATCCACTTATCCTCACAAGGGTCGTGGGAGGTGCTGGAGCCTATCCCAGCTGTTTTTGGAATGTAGGAGTACCCGGAGAAAACCCACGCAGGCCCAGGGAGAACATGCAAACTCCACACAGGGAGGCCAGAACTGGAATTGAACCCGGTCCCTCTGCACTGTGAGGTCGACGCGCTAACCACTGGACCACCGGGCTGCCGATCACATTACATTGCTTGTCCAATCAGTGCTGCAGGAAATTTAGTTCGCTCAGTAGTCAATGTGTGACTGTCATGATAGTACGTGGTGTGATTTTTTTTTTTTTTTAGAATATTTTAATACATGCTAACTATGTCGAGCAAAAAAAACCCCAAAGTGGTCGGACGAATATGTACCACATGGATTCACATGCATCACGGAACGTGATGGTACTCAGCGTCCCATCTGCATGATTTGTCATGCCAAGTTGAGCAACTCTAGTCTCGCACTGGCAAAATTGAAGGAACACTTCTTGAATCACATTTTTATTTTTCAGTAATGAAGGGTTCGGTGAACGTGCATATGAATTGGTTGGGTTCGGTACCTCAAACAAGATTAAGAACCACTGGGCCAGACCTTAAAGTTTATAGTGGAGAATTCACTCACATACGAGGGCAAAGCCCACACTGAGTTACACTGTCGAGGGTGAACATGTATAAGAGGATTACAAAATGCTTGAGTGTGTAATATGAAAGCGATAATACCTGAAGGGTGCAAGATGAGGAGAATGGGTAGCGATATGGGGACAACTATTTTTTTCACCTTGGTTTCACACAGCCAAAAAATAGCTTCTCTCCTTTCCTGTTTTTAAAAATGTCACTCTTATTGTCGTCTCACCTCTAAGATGATGTGATGAGTGAAAACTACATCCAGTCATTACACTGATGGAGATGAATGTAGATCAGGTTATCCATGCATATACCCGAAAGTAGGTATGCATGTGCATGCGCATCTCACAGTAGGGGTGTCATTCAAAATCCACCTACTCACCTTCTGGGACTCAAACTGTTAACCTGTTCTCTTTCACAGTAATTTTTTTGTAAGGGCAACATTTAACCGCACAACTAAATGCCTAACCTTTTAATAATATATTAGTGGGAGAACTTAACTTATGCTTGTCATAAAGATTTAAACTTGCTTTTCAGAAAGCACACTCCTGCTTTGTAAAACACACAAGGGCATGTTATCTCAAAATCTTGAATGGCTCACGTGTTCAAATCCAATGTATCTGAATAATAGGCACTTAGAGTTTTTGAAAATTTTAAATGTGAGTGATGAGAAGGTAAAACTTCAACACGAGGCCAAACACACACAAACAGCAATTGCATGGTCACTGATTTTCCATTGAGAAAAAACCATCCATTGTCTAATCCGCTTATCCTCACAAGGGTTGCGGGTGTGCTGGAGCCTTTACCAGCTGTCTTAGGGCAGTAGGCGGGGGACACCCTGAACTGGTTGCCAGCAAATCGCAGGGCACACATTGACGAACAACCACCCACGCTCACATTCACACCTAGGGACAATTTAGAGTGTTCATTCTACATTCATCCTACCATGCATGTTTTTGGAATGTGGGAGGAACCCGGAGTAGCAGGGGGGAGAACATACAAACTCCACACAGGAAGGCCTGAGCCGAAATCGAATCCTGCACCTCTGCGCTGTGAGGCCGATGCGCTAACCACCGTGCCACCCTGGGAAAAATACAATCAAATTAATTTAATTGGTTGTTCCTTCGCAACTTGCTGGTGACAAGTTCAGGATCTAATCTGCACTTTTGCCTCAAGTCAGCTGGGATAGGCTGCAGCTCCCCGCCACCCTGAACAGGACAAGCTGTGTCGCAAAAGGATGGATGGATGCATGGATACAATTGATGTGTGTCAAAGTCATCAACAGCGGTGGGGAGATTTGATGAGTTACAGGCCCGCGGTGGGGCAAGTGTCCGATGTGGGGGATCGAGTGCTCTTCAAGGGGGCTTGGCTCCCATGGCTCTCATGTACTAGAACCCTGGTTAGAATAATATAACAGAATGTTATAATGAAGAATAGTTGTTAACCGTCAGGCCTTCTTCATTCCAACTCCCCTTTCAGCTTGTTCATAACAATTTTGACCACATACATATTGTATATAGTCTGTATTTTTATATCCATCCAGCCATCCTATCTCAAAAATTGCCTTCCCTGTACTTTGGAGGAGGACTTTTGAAAGACGACATATGTCTGTGATGGTTAGTTTAGGCAAGTCCTTTTAAGAATCTTACTCACTAGACTGGAGACTAGTTGGCAAACTAAAGTCTCCGATAGTTGCAGAGATGTGTCACTACAACATCTCGGAGACTGGGCAGGTTGCCAGATTGCTAAATTCAACTCTTTATTTATTTATTTTTTCTGAGGCCTTTTGGGCTTTTGAGCATGTGTTAAAAGAGAGATTGTCAATTTTACTTGCATGGAAAAAGAGTGAAGCCGCAGAATGGGAGGGCCAATATTTTCATGTGTGTGCGTGTTTTTTAATTTTTAATTTTATTATTTTTTAAATATATACAGTATATATTTGGTGGGACAAACATGCTAACCCACTCAACAGGCAGACACAATGGTCTGCATCACTTGGATGGTAGCGATGCCATATGGCCATTGGAAGGTTATTGGTTTGACTCCTGGTTACCTTTGAAGTGTTGGCAAAGTATTGAAGTACGGGCCACACATTGCTTGCAGCAACCTGGAGTCAGAATGTTACAATTTTCAAGTAAATGTTTCTCATGTACCAATTCAACACGCACACACGCACACACACACACACACACACACACACACACACATACACTAAAGAGCCTTTGTTTGTCTGCCATAATCACATTTCGTGGAGGCAATATGACAGTAGAAACGGCTGCCAAAGACAGGCAAGGCAATGTGAGAACTTGTGGGTTTGTATTCACGCAGGCTATGAAAAAAGATGCGAAATGAGCCATATGCTGAGGTCAGCCGCATTATCACTAGCTTTCCAACACTTTTGGGAAGACCAGCACGTGTGTGTGTGTGTGTGTGTGTGTGTGTGTGTGTGTGTGTGTGTGCGTGCGTGCGTGCGTGCGTGCGTGCGTGCGTGCGTGCGTGCGTGACAACGGAAGAAAGAGAATGAGGGAGGAAAATTCAAACACACAACTGTTCAACGCCAAACTGTTTCAACGAAAAATAATTTTCCTGAGTTTCGGGTGGTGACACTGCAGAAAATAGATAATCATTTCACTAATCACACCAGATGAAATAGACACACATGCCCTCACGCTCACACACACACACACACACACACACGCACACACACACATACACACACACACACACACACAGACACACACATACACGCACATTGCCCCTTTACATCAACAACCATGCTTTTCAACTCCCTCGGCAGTGTATTTAATTATCTCTGTTGGATGAGCACACTTGATATAGCCTTATACCACTGTAATTGCTGATGAATGAAGTTGCTGCACAACCCCCTCAGGCTGATGGTGAGTGATTAAGCGTTATTAGTCACTCGAGAAGCAACTACTGTAACGTCCTATCAGCAGTATATACTTTGTAAATTTTCATTCTCATGTTCAGATCAAGGAAATTTTACAATGAATGAAGAACAACAAAATAAAATATATTGACCATACTGTAGTTGGTAAAGATACAGTATGCATTAATTCAATGATTAATTGGCTAACAAGTAGACATGACAAAGGATATGTACACCAAATGACTAAGGAGTAGGGGGAAGGGGGAGTAACATAACAGGGGTGGGGGGGGGGGTAAGTGGTAATGTCCTAATGATGTAGTGGCTGTCAGAGCACTTGCTTCAGAGGCCAAATGATCCTGTAAGAACAGCAGAGCTATTGATCCAGCCATTACCCACCACACAATAATGATTATGTGTTTGTGTGCACATGCATGTGAGCGTGAGAGCGAGAGATGACTGACTGTATAGCAATACAGATTCACAGTGTGACTTTACCAGGAGGACTTGAGATAAATGTTATGTGGTTGGTTCATGCGAGGGCAGTTGGCACAGGACAGTTCATCAATACTCCCATTAATATGAAACCTGATGCGCTGGACATTCGAGATAAGTTCCCACCTTGAATATTTCACTATCCCTAACTCACACACTAGAACATATCAATAGAAAAATAGAAAAAAAACATTGTATCATTTTTGAAAAACTTTAAAAGTAGACCGAGATTTCGGTGAAAATTGTACGCTTGCCTGACACGATAAAGTGTCATTCTCTTACCGGGTGTCGAGAAAATCACATCACTACTTGAATGGGACTGGGCACAGTTAATATTTCTCACAGGCCAAGATATATAATATACACTTTGGAATGTTTATGAACTGAAATACTTGACTGTCAGTTTTCTCTTCATTCTCCGTCAAGCTAGCTTGTTTATTTGTTCTCTTGCTGCACTTCTGGTAAGTGATTCTTTCTAAATGGGTTCTGAGAAATGAGAAGGCTTCATGATGGGAGGAGTCAAGTAGAAGATGGAAACAAAAGTCAGCGAGGGGAAGAGTGGTTGTTGCAGTCCATGAAAGCATCTTGATGATCAGAGGTGAGCATTCCGTCAGTGCTGACGGAATGTCTGTCAGTCTGTCACTGACGGATGCCCATTCCGCTGATGACAATTAACAAACTAAAATAAAAATACAACAAAAGACGGATTAAGCGCTGACGGAAGAGGGTGTTCGTTCATCAGTGTAATCGTCACTAACCTGGTCAAGTACTGACTGATCATTTCGCTGACGATGACGTGTTTGTTTATTGTGGGATGGCATTTAAAGGCCCAAAAATTCCCACAATAAGTTAAATAAGATAAGATAAGGTATCCTTTATTTGTCCCACACTGGGGAAATTTACAGTCTACAGCAGCAAAATTGGGGGGTAGAAAGAAGAAAAAAGTGTTTGCATTCACAAAAATAAATGTTTCAGTTTCAATGTAAACAGTTCAATTAAGTGCAATATAAATATAGATATCGATAAGGTCACTGTGCTATTTACAATTGTTTTTCACGTAATTTTATTTTTATTGAGGAAATCCATGAAGCAGAGCAATGGTTGTCTATTCATTTGTCCGTTGAGGTATTATGTTTTTATCCTGTTGGATTTTAATTTCAAGACTATTATTTTGTAGTCTTAACTCAAGTATCACATCACAAGACCTCCCACGAGGAGGGGGGCACTCTTCACAATAATACTGAGAAGTGTACAGTGTCGAGACATGACAAGGCACTGAGGATACAGATGACGGAGGCAATCTAGGGCAGCAATCCACACTGGGGGGCCACAGTCCATGACCGCACCTGCTTGTTAATGCAGATGTGATTTTCTATCTTGAGAGTACATGTCAACTCATGTAAAGTATTAAAGTAATTATATTAAAAAGAACAGTCTTTGTTTTACTGTGTTACGCTGAAATTACAACTAAAGATAGCACTGCTATTTCACACAATGATGACAGTGTCTATCTTGCTCAGATAAGTAAATTATGTCATTATATAATGAAAATTAAGAAATCAAATTTGAGACGAGGTAGGAGGACCAGAGTATACTTGAGAAGAGAAGAAAGACATAGCCGGCCTGGTTAATGATTGAATGTTTGCCATGAATGAAGTGTCTCCTGCATGTTTGAGGTGCCAAAGTTAATCCCTCAAGGAAGTTAGTGTGTTCGTCATTGATTTCTGTCATCAACATTCAACTGCTATTGAATATGACTGGCACCACGCATTCTGTGTGTGTGTGTGTGTGTGTGTGTGTGTGTGTGGGTGTGTGTGTGTGTGTGTGTGTGTGTGTGTGTGTGGTAATGTATGTGCAGGTGTGTTCTGGGTTTGTGCAAACAGCTCAAGCCGCATTGGCACTCATATTGCCAGTTAAATAATTCTGTAAGTGCTGTTCACTTAAAAAAAATCATCTTGAGGGGCTACATTCATATAGTCTAAAACAGGGGTGCCCAAACTTTTATGACCGAAGATCTACTTTTCAATCAACCAACCTCCCGTGATCAACCCATTACCGCGCATGCACGCATACGCTCGCACGCACGTACACACGTATGCCATGATGAGCAATAGCCTGACGCTGAGGCATGCGACGCACTTAGGCAGCCTGTTAACAATCGTAGCTCTTGCATACCGTTTTAAAATGCTTCTCTCGGCCCTCTAGATTGCCATTCTTTGCCCGTCCCCTCGGTGAAATGTACAAAACAAGCTCTGAATGAGAATAATGATAACGATAAAAGATATAGTGCAACAACTCTGATCACAAGCTGCAACTGCAGACTGCTGAGTGCTAACAACTTCCGGTGACGCAGTCACACGTCACCGTAGGTTAAAGAGGACCTGCTTTATTTTATTTTATTTTTTAAATACTTTTTGTGAAAGTGAGACTGATAGAATGATTAGGGTGCAGTGTGCATTAACACAAAAAATATATTACTAACATGCACAGAGACACAAATGTATTGTTTGTTTGTTTTTTCCTCTACACTCCTCGGATCGCCCTGTGACCAGTCTGTGATCTACTGGTCGATCACGATCGATGTAATGGGCACCCCTGGTCTAAAACATCTATCGATCCATTTTCGATTCCCCTTATTCTTATAAAGGTAGCAGGTGAGATGGTGCCTAGCCCAGTTGACTTTGGGTGAGACACCCTGGCCTGGTGTCTCAATCGCAGGGCATATAGACAAATACCATTCACACCCTATGAACAAAAAAGGATGTTGGTGGAAGATGGGAACAAGTTTGAGCGAGAAGCGAGAAGATGCAGACGTGACACAGGAGGGCCTGACCTGTGATTTAAACCCAGAACCTTACGACTGTGTGTCAGAAGGAGTCATAACTACACCTGAAACAATAACATTGTCATACATTGTCTTTTCAATCGGGTACGTTTTCAAATTAAATTGAAGAAAGCAAAAGTGATACCGCTGTTAAAACATGGAGCTAGACACCAATTCCCACACAACAAGGCTGTTTCTCTGCTCTCCCAATTCGCCAAAACAATAGGCACATGTTTTACAGATAGATTGGACAATTTCATTGAACACCACAAATGCGTGCTGACAGTCGATGTGGAATCAGAACAGACAGATTAACATCACTGGCACTGATAGAAATAATACCGTATTTTCCGCACTAAAAGGCGCACCTAAAAGCCTTCCATTTTCTTAAAAGTTCACAGCGCGCCTTAAAATCCGATACTCCTTGTGTATGGTCATTACAGTAATATTTCGACGCCAAAATGGCTCCTTGCCCGAGACATGCTGACAACACAGAGTTCAAACTTAAGGCGATCGGTTACGCAGTTGAACACGGAAATAGAGCAGCAGCAAGAGTTCAACGTTAACGAGTCAATGTTGTAACTTGCTGTTGGTTAAGTAAACCGTGTCGCTGCTTTATTAAATAAGTTTTACTGACATCTGATCGTTCTGTTTGTGTTTCCATGAGCGTAGCTCCATCTAGTGGAGGCATTGTAGATTGTGTCTTATAATGCCCGATGTACGAAAAAAATTACAAAATAGGCCATTCATTGAAGGTGCGCCTCATAATCCAGTGCGACTGTTAGTGTGGACAATACGGTAAAATAAATCACAAATTGTAAAGATAACAAAAAACAATGGTGATTGGATTTCTCTTACATTGAAAAAAGCCTTTGATACCATTGACCAAAGCATATTTTCAGTAAATTGAAAAGGTATACGTAGTTTAAGGGGGGGGGGGGGGGGGGGGGGTTTTGAGTTGAGCTAGCACCAGAGTTATTTAAGAAACAGGCAACAGCTTGTGCAAATGGGTGACCATAGATTTGAGTACAGGGACATTACATGCAGAGTGCCACAGGGGTCAATGTTGGATCCAAAATTATTTATATTATATGTTAATGGTATATGCCGAGTATCAAAATTGTTGAAGTTTATCTTGTTTGTTGATGATAGATTTTCTGTTCTGTGGGGAATTTGCAGCTAATTTTAAGGATGATTACAACAGAAATAGACAAATTGAAGTGGCGGTTTGACAGAAATACACTCAAGCAAAACAAAGATTATGATTTTTGGAAGGCATGCAACTGACTACCATGTACAACTATTAGATAATACACAAACAGAAAGGGAATATGAGATCAAATTTCTTGGTGTAGTGTCGGGCCATTAAATCTGTTGGAATTCTCATGTAAATAATCAACTGCCAAAAATGATCAATGGAATGTTTGGAAACAGAGAGAGAGGGTATAATCTGAGGGAGGATTTAAATTTCAAGAAACAAAAAGTTTGAAGAACAATGAAAAGCATGTGCGTATTGAGGCGTGAGGTGACTTTGTTCTGTTTTAAACAAAGTATATACACCTAATTTTCTGGATGTTTCTGTAGTTTGTGTTTATTTTATGTTCATATGGATGGGATTATAAAATATGTATAGCATAGGTTTATATGGATGTATTACATATTTATATAACATACTACTATTTCTGTTAAAACTGATATTTGATAGTTAGTGTGACATAAGTTAAGTTACTAAGGGGTAGGAGTTTAGCATTCTTTTTACTTCTTTCATCTGCTTTTCCAAATACAGTATGTGTATATGCATGTTTGGTTGTGATCTGTTTTACACATGTTTGACATATGTTTATATGTTATATATTTTCTGTTTGCTTTTTCTTCTTTATAAATGTTAGAAAATACACATTTAAAACATTTAAATTAATTCTTTCATTCAGTTATTAAAACTTAAAACTTCATTAATAGAGATATGCATGTACTGTAAACATAGAGGTAACTGTTCTTTGCTAGAATAAGAGTAAAACAAAGCAAAGTAAAAGCAAATAAATAAGGTATACAAAAAAAAAGAGCATGATATCATTGCATATTTACATAGTACGTACATTACCTGATAGAATGGTGAAAAGGTTCATAACAGGCTGAAATCTGGTAGAGCGATAATGTATAGTATTCATCACTTTTTGCACTTTTTAAACACTTATTGTAAGGGATGCAGTGAGTTTTATTGTTGTTGCAGTGTCCAGTCATTATTGGCTGCACAATAAAGGCATTTTCTACTGACAATACTCAAGTTAGTTTCTTTTTTTTTTTTTTACATACTTTATCACTGCGTACAAACAGGTGTTTGCCCATGTTGTCGTGTTAAGCATCTTAAAAATGGGAACTGTTTGTATGACAGTAATCTGGTTAGAAAAGACGAATTACACCCCATTTGACAATCTGCCTCCTTTTTTCCTAGAGAAACGGGTTCTTTTTCACTACTTGTCATTTTCACAAGGCAGAATGACATACAGCAGCAGCCTCTTTCACAGGAGCCTCTCAGCAAGCCTTTTGAATGTGTTTTTGGTATAATATTTTGATGTGTGGTGGCAGGTTGAATTTGCCAAATAGCAACAGTATCAGAGACACAACCAAAGTGTGAATTTATGCATCTGAGATACACTCTAAACGCCCCTTTGTTTCGAAAAGCAATTGTTGCTGTCACACTGATGCCACCACAGATCCAATTATCTTTGTGGTGCAAGCCACAACTGCTATGTGAATATGCACTTCGGAAATGGCAATGGACAGTATGCTTTGGCCGGTACTGTGTGAAAGGCAAGGGGATTAAATTACTGCTCAATTTTCATGCCTCTGTTGTGCCAACTCAGTGGAAATGCAGTGTCGCAAGTGTGTATTGATTTGGGTACATGGAAAATAGGTGTGGTAGTTGCTTCGAGGGTACAGTAAAGGTGTGGACGGCCACCAAAAGTTGCATCGTATGATATTCCACTGCAACGTTTTTCAATTGGCCTCTGCAAGGTTACAGCTTCTATTTCTAATCAGAGTTGGTTTCTTTTCTTTTATTTATTTATTTATTTATTTATTTTTGCCAAGGTCTTGTATCAATGATGAGAGAGGCCGTAGCATCAAGTCTTCTCAAGCACATAGCAATGATTCTAATTCTAATTCTGGGGTTGGCTCTGAGGTCTCAGTGTCCCTGAAGCACTCTTGAATAATTTGAACCCTATAAATCCTGACAGTGCATACACGTGCCACCAGGGAAACTAAAATCCACTGAAGGATGGGGAAAAAAAATATATAACCATTTAGGGTACTCTCCTCACAAACCTCACTTTGGAAACATATTGAGCTGCTGAAGGGCCTGACCACATGTAACAAGCCCAGATGACTGCCCCCATTGTCTTCAGTGTTCTTCATTAATTTTGTGTCAGTCACTCTATAACAGTGGTTCTGAACCTTGATGGAGGTACTGAACCCAACCAGTTCATATGCACATTCACCGAAACCTTCATTAGGGAAAAATAAAAATATGATTCAAGTGTTCCTTCAGTTTTGAGTTGCTCAACTTGGCATGACAAATCATGTAGATAAGACGCTTAGTCCCATTACTTTCCGTGATGTATGTGAATCCATGTTGGAAATATTTGTCCGACTGCTTTTTTTTTTTTCGATATAGTTAGCATGTATTAAAAAATTCAAAATTAAAAAAATATATATATATCACACGACGTACTATCATGACAGTCACACGTTGACTACGAAGCGAATTTCCCACAGTATTGATTGGACAAGCAATGTAATGTGATCATCTGCAGCCAGTGGTGGCCAAGTGGGCGTGTCATAACCAATTGACACGTTGAGTCGGGTGTGTCTTAACCTCCATAGCAGAGGCTCCGTTGAACCCCTGAGGCCAATTCACCAAACCCCTGGGGGTCGATCAAACCCAGGTTGAGAACCAGTGCTCCAGAACATGGTTAATTTGGCTCATCAGCTCACATAACCTTTTATAAGGTCACATTTAAGGTATTTTTCCACAAAATTTACATTTTTTTTGTCCGACATATTCTAACAAATAGCATGTCCGCCTCACGGTGCAGAGGTGCAGTGTTCAACCCTGGCTCCAAACCCTTCCTGTGTGGAGTTTGCATGTTCTCCCCATGCCTGCGTGGGTTTTCTCCGGGTACTCCGATTTCCTCCCACATTCTAAAAACATGCAACAGATTAAAATTTAAAGCAAAGGCCAATTATTGTTGCTACACATAATACCAAATACTTTCTCATCTGGCTGATATGTATACTTCTTGCTCTTTGTGGCATGTGGGGCAAATCTATTGATGTGATCCCAGAGAACTTCAAAATGACCAAAATTGCCCAGAGCAGGCGTGGCCAACCCACGGCTCGCCCGGCAACATGGTTAATTTGGCTCATCAGCTCACATAACCTTTTATAAGGTCACATTTAAGGTATTTTTCCACAAAATTTACATTTTTTTTGTCCGACATATTCTAACAAATAGCATGTCCGCCTCACGGTGCAGAGGTGCAGTGTTCAACCCTGGCTCCAAACCCTTCCTGTGTGGAGTTTGCATGTTCTCCCCATGCCTGCGTGGGTTTTCTCCGGGTACTCCGATTTCCTCCCACATTCTAAAAACATGCAACAGATTAAAATTTAAAGCAAAGGCCAATTATTGTTGCTACACATAATACCAAATACTTTCTCATCTGGCTGATATGTATACTTCTTGCTCTTTGTGGCATGTGGGGCAAATCTATTGATGTGATCCCAGAGAACTTCAAAATGACCAAAATTGCCCAGAGCAGGCGTGGCCAACCCACGGCTCGCGAGCCGCATTCGGCTCTTTGGCTGGTTCAAAGTGGCACCCGGGCTTTCACATGACAAACGTCAAAAACTGCCATTCAGACAACGGCGCTAAGCTCAGCAGAATTTACGATGTCAGCGTATCATCAATCCCGTGACTTGATTGACATACAGTGCAACTAGTCAGATGACAACTGAACTATGACCTTTAGGTCACCGCTCATGCACAAACAACTGCACTAAGTGCTAAGATAGTTAGCAAATTACCTCTGATTTTAAGGCAGGGCTGCCCAATACGTCGGTTGCGATAGACCGGCAGCCAGCAGACTGGTCCCAACTCGACCGCGAGGGGTGGGAGGAGGAAATGGGGGGAAAAAACTTTGTGTGCCTGTGTGTTTCAATTTCGTTCATGTTCGGTGATGTTCCGGCTGCTGCTCATCTTGTGCATGCATGCATGCAAATGCTCACTTGTGCAGGGTTGGGCGCCCGCGTGCGTGCCTGTGTATAAGATAAGATAAGATAAGATAAGAAAACCTTTATTAGTCTCGCAATGGAGAAATTCCCAATTCACAGCAGCAAAGTTATGAATGGAAGAAGTAGAACAACAAAATATAGGAGCTGCTGGAAAGGCAGCCACTCACGCGGCGCCATCTTGAAGTCAAAATAACAAAAATAACACAACACAACACATAGGACACAGACAGTCGTGCAATCTTCACCACTTTCCTGCATACACTTTGTTGTCTGAAGCAGTTATAGATGAAAGAGGAGAGGATCAAAGTGTCCTTTTACCAGTGGATCAGAGACGTCATGCTGAAAATGTGCACGTCTGCTACAAGCTAAGTTTTGAAAGCAAACACGAAGCTGTAGACTGGCTGTGAAAAATGCTGCTCATTTCAGGTGCAAAAAAACCACAAGCGCCCCGGGGCTGTCCAGCAACGACAGATAAATGGCACCGACATTCCTCCCAATCAAAATCAGTGCTAGTGTACGCATGCTGCCGAGAAGACGCAACCACCAAGCATAGATTCTTCTCCTTTGAAGAATAACGTGGCCCAAAAAATGCTGAAAACAATCCACATCAGGTCCACACGACGTAACAACAAACACAAAGTGACAAAACAAACAGAAAAACAACAAAAAAAGCAAGGCTCATGAGAGCACTTGCAGATGGCTGCCTACTCGGGCGCCATCTTTGACTTCAATGCTTGCACGTGCACGATCAGGTCGATCGCAGGAGGTTCATCGCTTCAAAATTCGATCTTCGGTCAAATGTGTGGCAAGCTGACCCAAGTAGTCAGTAACCGCTCCAGCTCGCATGCAGACAGTGCCTGCTTCGAGTGGCAACAGCGGAATACAAGCCACATTTGAAGAGGATTGTTCAAGAGAAGGAATGCCAGAAGTTCCTGCACTCAGGCGCTAAGCAACATGCATAGTAAGAGAAAAACATTATTATATTTTTGTTTTTGCACTTGGTTGAACTGAGGGTTTGTGTGTGTGAGACAGTCCACACAATATTCATTGTTGAAAATGACTGGCCTGTGGTACTGTAGGAGTCAATTTCTGCCATGATCATGTTGATGTGTGACATTTACAATAACTCTGGCTGAGCAGAGCTCTCTCTCTCTCTTTCTGTGTGTGTGTGTGTGTGTGTGTGTGTGTGTGTGTGTGTGTGTGTGTGTGTGTGTGTGTGTGTGTGAGGAAGGAATGGGATGATGTTTATGTGTGCCCATGGGTATGATGTGGCTCTTTGCAGTAACACAGTAAAAAAAAAAAATGCCTCTGAGTCTCTGACTGGTTGGCCACCCCTGGCCAAGAGTATTGGGGAGAAACAGCAAAAAAGAGGAGGTACAAAAAAGTGAGGTCAAGAAATCGCTCTTTCTTGTTTGTCCCATTTGACCTCGCAACAGCAAGTCACTCGCATGATTTTTCTTAATATGATACAGTCATGAAGTGACGAAAATGTTCCATCTTATACTTAAAATTGTGTGACATGTTAGACCAGTGGTTCTCAATTATTTTCTGTCATGCCCCCCCCAAGGAAGAGGAAAACATCTTGCGCCCCCCCCCCCCGCACGACTATAAATAGTATCATTTGTCTATAAAATTGTTATAAGGACGCCTTTGCATAACACTGTATCCTTATTAACGTATAAGAGAATAAAATAAAAAAATAAATATGGACCAACTTTATGGACCAATTTACAACAAAGAATAGCTTTAGTAACTGGAACAGAAAAGATTTAAAGTGCATCTGAAATTCAAAAATAACATTAAATCCTTAATTTAACAATAAAAATTTTTTGACTGACCATGTCAAACCATACTATACTGAAAAATAAAATTACATAAAATCAACAACGAATAATGCATTCAAACTAATCACCAACATTATCTCAGGAACACAATATTAAAAAAACTTTAACCAGCAAAACAAAAACATAAAAGAATTTGTGCTTTTTCTTTTTTTTTTAAATCAAAGAGGATTTCTTGATTAATTGCTACAATGAGCATGTTTTGCAATGCACAGCTTTTCGAAGCGAGGTTTGAAGCAGGACACAGCAACTCTCGGCTCCTGCTCAATGTGTAGCCGGGACCTGTACAGTATTTTAGTTTACTGAAGTAGCAGTCACAAAGCGGCATGATTGTTGGCAATATTCGGCACGTTTTCGCTGAAAAAAACTCAAGCAGCTTATCAGTGTGATTGGGGTGTAATGTCTTTAAGTGACGCCTTAATTTATTTGGCTTCATGCTGTCCGCTACCAAAATTTTTAGACACAGTAAGCACATCGATCTTTCCTCGTCTGCCACCGCAGTCGCATTGAAGCCAAGCGCTACATACGCCTCGTCATATTTCCTCCCTGAGAATGATCCCTGCGCAATGCGAGCGCCACTGCCCCTTAACGTAGTGGAGGTGCAACTGCATGTTATTTTAGGACAGTAAAAAAAATAAAAAAGCATGTTCCCCGAGGTCAAACGCGCCCCCCTTGATGGAGCCTCGCGCCCCACTATTTGAGAAACACTGTGTTAGACATTAAAGGCAATGGTAAGAAAAAATGCTATTTGACTTATTTTGTTAGTATATGTACATTGTCGTTAAAAAAATCTGGCCTCACATTCGCTACCCTGACAATGGGTACAGAAAATGCCGGATTTTGTGGAATTTGCATTCTGAATCAGTCAAGGTCAAATGTTGACGTGCTCATATATTCCAGCAATTATTTTCTATTCAGCTCATTGTATTCTACTACTCAAGAGCTTGTGTCAATCAAGTGATTTTGGTTCAAGAAATGATTGCACCCATTTACCAGTTAAGTGAAAAAATCTACTTTTCTTGTTGGGTTTTTTTGTTTGTTTGTTTGTTTGTTTGCTTTTGTTGTTTCTGTTTCATATCTGTTGCTTCCAAGGATTGTTAGGATTCTTTTTCTTTTTGGAATAACAATTTGATTGCTGCAAAAAATCCAAATAACTTTTTTAAAAGATGTTGATTAATTATCGTTCCCTTGATCTAAATGTGGATGGTTTCACTTTCTCACTGTACAAACAGCCCATCTGTGAGGAACAAAAGAAAATTGATCAAGTCCACCTGAAGTTGAGTTGACCTTTCAGGAATTTCCTGATATTCACTTCGTTTAGAGAGAGGGAGAGAGAGAGCGGGGTGTTTATTATTTTCCCAGAAATGTTGTGGGATTTAAAAAAAAAAATATATATATATATATATATATATATATATATATATCCTTCAGTCAATTTCATTGTGCAACAGTTCCTTAGTTTATGAAACTGTTCTTTTTCCTACAGTGGTGACATAACTCGAATGTGTAAGCAAGTTGGAACATGCTGTTGTCCACAGGCGTCAAACTCAAGTCCTGGGGGCCAGATCTGGACCGCCATATCATTTTGTATGGCCCGGGAGAGCAAATCAAGCATGTCAGCTTTTCCATGATGCTTCGATGATGATGCTTAACCAAAATCTAAAATTGTCATTTTGTACTTATTACATTAACGTAAACAATGGCTGAACTAACCATTATTCTTGACTTCTAGTTTCAAAACTAGTTATCCACCAATGTGTTGTGCACTGTATATGTAATAATATGGACATGATCAAACACACAGTCATAATGGCCCGCTCAGGGAAACCAAAACTACAATGTGGCCCACTACAAAAATGAGTTTGACACCCTTGCTGTAGTTGATCATGAACAAATACTGTAAAGTCATAATTACCGTCAATGTATGAAAAGCACTTCTGGGCCATAAATATAAAACTATCAACTTAAAAAAAAACAGTCAATGAGCGTGACTTCTTGAGCCACAGGACGGTGTTTTCTTATTCCATAGCACAAAATAATTCACTAAAGTTTACTCATGTTATTGCCCATATTCGAGGTGAAAAGTGTAAACGTCACAACACTTCTGCCTATTTCCATGAATGACTAATGATTGCTTAAAATGTATTTCAGGGAGAACACCGTTTCTTTAGCGTTAGCAGTCCAGCGAGAGTAAGTTGTCAGCAGAGTTCGCCACCCTGAGAGTGATGCAGCAAGCACTATCATAAGAAGCAAGCAGGATATCTACTCAGATCCAAGCGGCCCCACAAGTGACCGTGTGTTTGCATTTCAGCTATTTAATCAAACATGGAAATGGGAGATAGCACAGGCTTAATAAAATGAGCTGCACACCAAACACCCACTCAAAGCTAAACAGCTGCATATTTAAGTGTCAATTAGCCATTGAAAACTTGACGACTACTCACTTTTACAGGAGGAGTGTATTCTCCCGAGCTCTGCCATACACAACATAATGTCATCTAATAAAAACATTATCAAACTTAATATGGGAAAAGCGGCGACTCAGCGCTTCAGCTCAGTGTTAATTATCGCATCGTCTTGTAATGAAGACTCACTCAGGAGTGGGTTAGTATATCTTAATGAAAATACATTGTAGGCTCTGTTTGTGAATGTGTATGCATTAATGTGGCTGTAGAAAAAAAAGAATAATTTCCGTTATTAATGATGAAAATCACACCTGTTGGCAAAATTGAGGATAGTGAACAGGCATAAACGCAAACACGGCCACAAAGAGGCACCTACATACCTGTAAACCGAGCAGTATATGCAACATCCACATCCTTCGTTTTGTTAGCCTTACCGATTTTTGGAAAGTGAAGTCAGTGAACATGCATCACACATATGACGCCAAATGTATTTTCCAAAGGCTTATGTGGACCAATTTCTAACTCGGTGCAAACTTTTATAACCTGATTGAGAGAAATTGTGGGTGTGTGTTGTCAAAACATTAAACCAGTGTCATTTCTTTTCATCTCCGCCTTCGTTGACGGTAGCCTTGATGGTCCTTCAAGGTTCTGAGAATACTTACACATCTCACGTCACCTCTTTCATGCAATCACAGTTCATTCACACGCTGGTGACACAACATCACAAGTAGGGGCTTATAGGTGGGTTACACTTAGGTTTCAGGATCAAATCCGAACCCTCCAGTTCAGGGATGATTACTCTATCATTGTACACTGTATCTAGATTTTTCTCAAGAACTGAAAGACACTTCGCTGTCATTTTGCAATGACGTCGTAGGATATTTTAATCGTTTCAAGGCCATGGAAAGTAATCGAAAGTGTGGTTTATGGAATAATCCGAGCTAGAGTCATAACGAGAGAAAACAAAAATCTCGTCTTACCGTTGTCACTGTCAGACTTGTTCTCGTGTTCGGTATCGGTAAGAGTCAGCACTGAGTTGGAGCGGCTGGACAAACAGGAGCTCCTCTGGGACGACTTGCCCAAACCCCCGCGGTCCCACAGCCGCATAGCTCTCTCTGGTGATCTCATGGCTTGACTATCCACATCTCGGGCCTGGGCTGGAGCAACAGAGAAACTACGGTGGGGGAGCGACATCTCAGAGCAGAATACTAGGCCATGGCGTGATGGAGGCTCACAGATGCCCAGTTGACGAAGATTTAAATGATGACCTGGAAAAAAAAAAAGGCCGTTTGAATGTTACGAGAACCATTTGAGGCAACATAGATAAAAACATTCAGTTGATGGCAGCACGGCGAGTAAGTGGTTAACACATCTGTCTCAGTTCTCCCACACCTGAAAAAAAATCATTGACGAATCAAAATAGCCCATAGCTGTGGATGTGAGTGATTTGTTTTTGTCTGTGTCCTGCAATTGATTGGTGGTCAGAGTGTACCTGGCCTCTCGTCCAAAGTCAGCCGCTGGGATGGGTTGCAGCTTCCTAATGGCCCGAACAAAGACGAGCGGAATAGAAAATGGATGCATGGCTTCTTACATAAATGAAAGCCAGCCAAAGCATCACAAGACAACAACAAGAATTTAAGATAAGATAAGAAAACCTTTATTAGTATTTGAACTCTATATTTGAAAACAGGGAACTTTTTGTGATGAAAAGTATGAATAAGGTATTACATTTGTAAATACTTTGTATTGAATGATCCATCCATCCATCCATTTTCTAATCCACGTTTCCTCACAAGGGTCACGGGCGTGCTGGATCCTATCCCAGCCGTCTTCAGGCAGTAGGCGAGGACACCCTGAACTGGTAGCCAGACAATCGCATCGCACACATAGACCAAACAACCATTCACGCTCACAATCACATCTCAGGGACTGTATTGAATGATTTATTGATTTATTTATTTATTTTTTCTGCGAAGCAAAAATATTTCAAAGTATATTGCACAATTGAATGAAAATCTGTAACAAGCACACAATATGCCAAGTTCAATCGATTGCAATGACAGGTATAATTAAAAAGGTCTCTGAGGTTAGGCAATGAATTAAACAAGACAGTTATAGTATAAATCACTGACCCTCATAAATTATGCTTTATAGCAGTGGTTCTTCACCTTTTTCGAGGTACCAAACCCAAACAGTTAATATGCACATTCACCGAACCCTTCATGAGGCACATTCATTAAAAACGGAAAAAAGTTAATAAAATTTCAAAGGATAAGTATACTTTTTTTTTTTTAATTGAACGATGTACACGTTGACTACGAAGCGAATTTCCCACAGTATTGATTGGACAAGCAATGTCATTTGATCATCTGCAGCCCGTGATGGCCAAGCGGGTGTGTCATAACTAATATGTTGAGTCGCATGTGTCTGACCCTTCATGGCAGAGGCTCTGTCGAACCCCTGAGACCGACTCACCGAACCCCTGGGATTCGATCGAACCCAGGTTGAGAACCATTGTTTTATAGTGATGACATTTTTGATAGCATGCATCATATTTATGAAAGAACAGCTGTTCATTGACAAAATCTTAGTTATTATTAGGTATTTGCAATGAGTCATCTGTTTAAACTCTATGAATTAAGACCAATACCATTAAAAGAATTGTTTTGTAAAATATATTCACAAGCTGAAGAACATACTGTTTAGGGCTCAACGTGAGTGCACCCCAAAAAGATTTGAAAGAAAAGCTTGAGTTTCCTTTCAGAATCAATCATTTCTGTCATACAACAAATACTGCAAAAACACTCCCATAAATGTGGGACATTGATCACAGATGTCAAATGTTCACCCACAAAAGATGACTTTTCAAAATGGGTGTTTTAATTTATGTTGACAAATGTACATACAAACATTGTGAATATCAGTGACTCATTCATTCATCTGCGATTGGCTGGAACCAGTTTAGGGTGGACCCGGCCTACTGCCCAAAGACAGCTGGGATAGGCTCCCCCTGCAAGCCTTGTGAGGATAAACGGATCAAAAAATGGGTGTATGGAATGACATGAATTCATCCAATGCATAATTGAATTCATATTGAAAGACAAATATGTGTTTAAAAGTAGCTATTATAAAACTGTGAATCTAATTAAAATCCAAGGAGAGAAAGATCATCGAGAGGTGAATCGGAATTAGTCCAGGGGCACTGACTGGATTTTGGAACTGGGGACCAAGATCATCTCATACACACATATACATATATATATATATATATATATATATATATATATATATATATAGTGTACCAGATTCAAGGCTGGAACTGCTCATTTGCATATGAAGCAACTCAGTCAGTCAGCAGTGGTCAGACCTGCCATCACGGTCAAGTTAGCGCCAACTTTGAAATAAAAGGCATTGTCATACATGTAGCATTACAGTACAGTACTTGTTTTGCTTTTATTTTTAAGTAGCCAATGAACGATTGTTGTGGCGGCTGGCTAGACAAGGCTGACTCCCCACTGAATGTCCGCAGAAGGGCCGCCGGCGAGATGGTTATTTCAGTGCCGTTGTGTCGCGACTTCGACAGCCTGTCAAAATGTCTTTTCACGAACTCATGCTTGGTGAAAAAAAAAAAAAAGAATTGACGGCTGCCCAAGAGAACTGTGCCAGCTGATCATAGCTGCCATACTGCAAGCCAGAGGTAAGCCCTTCATTTTTTGAACATGCTATGACACTCAGTTGTATTAAATATGCATTTAACAGCTTTTATGAAAAAAAAAAAAATGTCATTAACTGCATTGTTTTAATAAGCTGCTATTTTGTAGTCCTAATATTTGTTGCTGTAGTTAGGAAATAAAAACAGAAACTAAAAGGAATTAGGTATTATAGTATACATAATATTATGTAGAGTATATTGTAAAGCATATTTATATAACTTAATATATTTTATATTTAATATTAATTTTGGATTCATTGCAGGTCTTATTTTTCAACTTACGTAACAGTGTTAACAGTAAAAAAAATTGAGTGAAGAAATATTTTCAACCCACACTTATTCTTTTGTCTTGTAGCCACATGACTGACATTTTCAACAAAATAGACCACGTGAAAATGACTTTAAAAAATCTGTGAGTTAGGACTTTTTGAAGTATGTTCATGCCAAGAGTCTCAATAGAAATAAAATAAGTGGAGGGGTAGGACCATTGCGGGACTCCTTCTTCAAGGTGGTGGCCGTTATGCACGACGCTCCAAGATGAGGCTTGATCCAGTGTTATCTACAGGCATGCAACTCAAAAGGAGCACGTATTTACCGATTGGTCATCTATATCTGGTAGCAGTGAGTTCAGCGGCATGATTGAGCGCGAGTGGGTAACAATAAAGGTGTGGAGAAAAACTGAAAATAGAATAAACTTTTACACAAAAAGTAATTTCAAAGTTCTTTCCAAAAAAAAAAAAATCACCTTTTTGTGCACACTAAATTCCTGAATTAACTTTTCCTAATTGTTAGTACTTTGAGTCTTTAATTACTACCGGTATATATTTTTATATGGGTCTTATAGTTTAATCTGTCATTTCCGTTCTTTGAATTATTTGAGTCTCTAGATCAGTGGTAGCCAAGCTGCGGCTCGCGAGCTGCATGCGGCTCTTTGGCTGGTTCAATGCGGCTCCCGGGCTTTCACATGACAAGCGGCGAAAACGCCTCGGCAGTGGCGACGCCATTCAAACAAAGGCGCTAAATACACAGAACGTACTACGTCAGCCTATCATCAATCCCGTTACTTGATTGACATAGAGGGCAACCAATCAGATGACTGCATCACCGATCATGCGCAAACAACGGCGCTAAGCGCTATGCTAGTCAGCGAATTATCTCTGATTTTAAGGCAGGGGTGCCCAATATGTCGAACGCAATCGACCGGGAGCCAGCGAACTGATCCCAAGTCGACCGCAAGGGGTGGGAGGAGGAAATGGGTGGGAATAAAAGATTTGTTTGCTTGTGTCTTTAGCGTTCGCATTTTTGGCCCGTTCCGACTGTTGCTCATCGTGGTGTGCGTGCATTTGTGCGCGAGTGCATGGGTGGGCACCCGCGTGCATGCGAGCGTGTGTGTGTGCGTGTCTGTATGTGTGTGTGTGTGTGTGTGTGTGTGTGTGTGTGTGTGTGTGTGTGTGTGTGTGTGTGTGTGTGTGCGTGTGTGCGCTTGCCCGTGCGTGATCGGGTCGATCGTTCGAAGTTGGTCGCTTCAAAAGTCGATCTTTGGGCAAAAATGTGTGTGTGTGCACACGCGAGGAAGGGTACGATGTGGCTCTTTGCAGTAACACAGTAAAAAAATTGGCTCTTCGTCTCTGACTGGTTGGCCACCCCTGCTCTAGAGTAATGGAGCTTTCACATTCAAAATTTTTCATGGTATTTATTGTTTATTATACTTGAGCAATAGTCATTTATTTTCCTGTGTTACATTGGAGGGAGCCGTCTGCTCTTCGAGCTGTGGTGGGCCGAGGCCGAGGTCGTGCCTTTTGGATCCTCTCTTGCTGTGCGTGCAGGCATCAGCAGCACCATGATGAAGTATTGTGTTTATTGTCAGTTGTCTAAATTTCCAGACAGCATTGGCCACTGTAATGTGAAGTATCTCTTCACCTAAAATGCTTTCTAACTCAAATCTCACAATCACGTGTGTGTTCTTGTGGCTTACCGCTTGCCTATTTAACCAAAAATACAGTCATTACATTGCAAACGTAAGCAGTAGAAAATGGATGAATGGGTATTGTGAAAGTGGGGGGATAGGGGGCATCGAGCAGTCATCATGAAGATGCCATCTGCCCTCATGAATGAGTCACAGTCAGATGATTGCTTGTGGATTCGAACATGATGGTGGCGTTCACTGGAAATGATTGTCGTTTGTCTGATGGTTGCCCACCAAGATGAAAACCACACGTTCTGCAGCAAATTGGACAAACAACACGGTCCAACTTAAAAGTTCTGGTCCATGTGGCCATTTCCTGTCATGACCATGTCACTTATGTATTTTGGTTTTAGTTTTCAAGGAGAAGTTGAATAAAAAATAAATAAAATAAAATTGCACCTGCAAATGCCTTTAATTTGGAAGATACTAATTCACATTTCATTTTTTTTTCTTTTTAAGACCAAAAATACTTTTTTTGTATAAGGAAAAGCAATGAAACACATTTGAAAATGCATATTTAAGTATGGAGGTGAAATTTGCCTTCTTCCTATCCCAACATGAAGTCAGGTTTTCGAATGACATGCATATCAGTCCTTTGAAATATAAATGAAAAGGAGGCAAACAAATTATCTGAAAAATCGCAGAATGTCCCTTTTCATCTTTAATCAGCCAATGAAAGGGGAATTATAAAAGCTTTCTGTAATTAATGTCACAGCTGAAGATGAAGAGTGCTGCTCTCCAATTAAAAGTTCTATTAATTTGAAATGAGCTCCAATTAGGCAAACTGTGAAAAAGAAGCAGATAAGAATTTCTCCAAATTGATACTGTGTTAATTGGCACTAGAGAACAACTTTGGGGTTCGGCATATTTTCTTATTTTCTTAAAATGCGTTATTTTGGGAATCCCTGCCCCTTCATTAGAGACTTAATTATGCGTTTACTCTTGCATAATGTGGCAACTACAGGTATTTCTCTACTGTATGCAATTCATTTCATATCAGAGAATGTAACAGTGAGATCTTATTTCATTGGCATGCATTTACAAAATGTACACATGTATTAAATGCTAGCGGCATTTTTTTTCGAATCACAAAAGCAAACGAAATGTTGATACATATTGGAAGCAGTCATTTTGCTCCAAATTCTCAATGATGATCCGAGTCTCTTGTGTCAAAAACAATTCTGTGTATGCAATAAAATTAATACTCACCGTCTATGTTGTAATTGTCTTGTTCATGATGAACCATGTCCTTGTGTCCTTTTGATGTCCCACAAAATAACCTGTCAAAACATAAATGTTTATGTTGTGGAAAAAAAAAGACCTTCATGACATTTAGGTATTCCTCTTGACATCCTCGGAAAATTAATTCATTTTGTTTTGTTTTGAAATGTGCACGACTGACATATCTGTATTTTTGATCATGTTCAGAGTTCAGACCTGATCCTCCCAGATAAGAAAAAGACCAGCGTTGGGAAAGTTCATTTCCTACCTGAATTTGATCAAAGTTCAGCTCACTAATTTGAAAATTACCTGGTTCGGTTCAAAGTTCATCCATCCATTCATCCATTTTCTGATCCGCTTATCCTCACAAGGGTCGCAGGGCGTACTGGAGCCCATCCCAGCTGTCTTTGGTCTGTAGGCGGGGCATGCGTTGAACTGGTTGCCAGCCAATCACAACCATTCACGCTCACAGTCACACCAAAGGACAATTTCGAGGGTTCCATTAACCTGCCACGCATGTTTTTGGAATGTGGGTGTAAACCGGGGTACTCAGATAAAACCCACACAGTTACAGGGAGAACAAGCAAACTCCACACAGTAAGGCCGGAGCCGGAATCGAACGCTGCACCTCTGCACTGTGAGGTCGACGCGCTGATCAGTCGACCACTAAGTTCATCGTTCCAAAAAAGAACCAGTTTATTTTTTTTTCTTTCTCTCACTCTATGCATTGCTGCAAGCCGCGACCCTCTGGCACGCTGGCATTTGCCCATGGTTAGCGCCCATTCAGTCCACAGCAGAATCCAGGTTCAGTTATCACACCACAATCTCAAAAAAATCTTACGACTTGAATTGTTCCTTTATAATGAATGAAAACCTTTTTTTTTTTTTTTTTTAAACAGGCAAAGTGTTATTTAAAACATTGTCACATTTAGGTAAGACTTCAAAAGAACGCTTCTTATGATGTTGTTTTGTTTTGTTTATTTACTAACCATACAGAGGAGGCATAATTTAAATTTGGACAACACAATGTGTTGAAAAAATATTAGCATTGTGATAATAGCACATCCAATAGGAGAAAGATATCTAGGGGCATTGCTTAAATAGATAATATATTCATATTTATTTTATTTTAGATAATGATGTCATATCATCAATATTGCAATATGGAACGCATATATTGCATCTCGGATGTTTTTCCAAGATCGTGCAGTCCTACTTTAAAATGATTACAATTATAATGTATGGCATATTTTGAGTATCATTTCAGTATCTTGAGCCTGAGTGTCCAGTTTTTTGGAAATCAAACTACAGTCCCCCCACATCTACCGTCTAATTATAACACGACGTGAGAAAATCCAATGTTGTAATGTAGTAACGGGCAATCATGAGTGTTCTTAGTCACCATTAGTATCCTAGTACAGCCTGCTTGGAACCACTACTGCCCAGCACATTGTACATTACCGAGCCGTAACTTGTTTTTGACACTAAGTGAGTGCAACCATGACAAGGCAAATCACTGCTGTGTAGTAGAAATGCCGCTTGTGACGATGAGTGTAATTTGATTCCTCACCGAGTATGGTCTTGTTGTTGGTCAAGGACCTTGAGTGTCTCACTGGAGGAATAAGACTTCTGAGTTGGGACGCGCACTTCTTGGTGGCCAATAGCACAGTCTTCACTGTCTCCTGGAGAATACAAATGACATGAGTGGAAGAGAAATTTCTAACACGCAGGATGATGTCACACTTCAGTCGTTACAGTAGTAGTAGTTTCATCCAAGAGTAACACTGGAGCAACGGAGGACTGACATTTTTAAAGAATAGTTTACAAGCGCCAAGGAATCCATGAGGGAAACCATTAATGAATGGGAACAAATGAATTAAGACATGTCAGCTATCTCACCAAGGTATGCTGCCTCCTTGTCCTTGTGGGACTTAGTGAGCGAGCAGTATGGACGTCGCTCTTTCACTTCCATAATGCTTCTGCTGGTGTTGCTGGCAAACATCGAGGCATGCTGTGTAACAGCTGATTTGACAGGAAGAAATACAGGCAGAGATGAAGAAGAAGAAGAAAGAAGGACTGGAAGGTGGAAGACGGACTTCAGATGACGCTGTGTAGAACTCGTCCTGTGAACGCAGTACACAAACAAAGGGTTCATCACTAATCGTGTCTTACCAACAAACAGTGTTGGCCATTATACTTGAAAAAAGTAATGAGTTATCGTTCACTCACTTACTTTCTCCCAAAAGTAATTGAGTTACAATCTAGTTACTGCCTTGCTTATTAGATGCTCAGCAAACTAAGTACCGGTATGTTTTTTTGTGCTATCTGTAATGTAAACTGTTTGTAATAGCTGAATGAATTTAAAAAAACAAAAAAAACAAAACGATAAATGTGTACCTGAGTGTACTAGCATTAGCAGTAACTCTAAACATACCTAAATATCTCTGAAATGCTAATGCCACAGCACTTTGTCGTAAAGTGGCACATAACATGATCACTAACGGCAACGGCGTTGAAATAACAAGAAAAGTAATTAATAAGATTACTTCTTTACTAAAAAATGATTGCCGTCAGCAACTCGTCATACTCAAATGCTGTTATCCCCAACATATTGGCTTCATTTTAGACAATAGTCATGGGTTACTATAACCTTTATTAACTTTTGTCAAATGGCAATATATGTATACCGTGAATATAAATGTTGATATGAAAAATCTACACACCTCTGTTCAAATGTTAGATTATTTTATCCAGTTGTACCTCTACTTACAAACAGCTGGCTCTTCATATGAAATTTTCAAGATAAGAAAGGTCTCAACAGGAAAATATTGCCTCTTGTTACGAAACAAATTTTAAGATACGAAAGGTAAAAATACAATATGGGCTGCTAATCGCAGCGCCAAGATTCCTGAACGCAAAATACTTATAGCTGCTCTGTCATTGGCTATTACCTAGCATCATCCTAGCATCTCATTGGCTAAGAGGGACCTCTACCGTATGTGTCTGTGTGTGTTGACAGATAAATAGATCGATATTTGTCGATGCAGCGTCCTCATCTTTCGCTCCTTGCCGTGAGGCATTTGGATAGTTTTACGTAAATGTGAATCACCCAGAAAAAGTGTTCGTAAGTCGGGCGATCGCTCACTATGCTGATGTTTGCCTTGAACATTTTCGAAGGATTGTTAAAAGCCGACAAAAGCAAATGTCCTTGGATCAGGTCTTTCCAAAACGCCAGACAAAAACCTCTTCTGAGAGAGAACATGAACTAAAGAGGGCAAAAAAAGTTGAGGACGCAGTTAAGATGTTTTTTTCCAGAACCAAATGATTCCGTAAATAGAGGTATATCCTTTCAAATCCTTTCCACCATTAATCGGACCTATGATGATTCTTTTCAATTGAGCTGTACAGGTTTGTACAACTCAATTGAAAAGAATCATCATTTTGAATGGGGAAGTCAGACTAAACGACTACAATAATGTGATTATACAATTGTACCAATACCAATAACCAAGATGTGACGGTGTTCAACTCAAATTCATGATAAAAGGGTATTCAGAAAACACCTGCCACCATTTTCTGAATAACCCCAAATACACGTTAGGCGTTCTAGGAGGCTTTTCTTGCCATTTTTGCCAGGATATATTTCCCAAATATTTGAGTATGGAAGTGGTGGACGGGGGCCCATGAGGGGGAGGGAATGTGAAACAACCCAGATTTCATACCACACATACATAACTACAAATCAGTCTATAGAACAACAACGTGGAATCATCTATATTACAGAAAGTAAAAGTGTCATTCAGTTAAAAACAAAGTAGAAGAATTACATTTTTTCAAAAGTGTAGATTATTGCAACATTTTTTTTGGTTTTGTTTTGTAAAATACATAAGTAATGAATAGTATATAATACATGTAGATGTCAATGTTTTGGGGTTCAAATGCGTACAGTACTAGCTTGTATTCAGTTTTATGGTTACAAAGTTATACTGTATGTTCTGGTTAAGTATATACAAAGTGCTGTGAACAAGTATTCTTTGTTTAACTTGAAGTGAAAGATAACACAGCAATTATAAGCTGGACTTCAAATGTAACCCTTTTCGCTTAGCTGTTATTTTATTTTGTTCAACATTTTTGGATTTATGATGTTGAGTGAAAGTAATACAATCATTCGTTCATTCGTTTTTTTTTTCTTTCTTTCTAGCAGAGGCCTGAATGTTTTGTGACTGACTGCTCACAATTCCTGCCATTTTGTCTTCAGCCCCTGTTCCAGTTGAAGAAAAACAGCTTTAAAGCATGATGCTGCCACCACCAGCATGCCTTACTTGTAGGTGTAGTGTTCTTTTGAACAGGAGCAGTTGCTTGCACCCAAAAAAAACACCAAAACAATACAGCTTTTGGATTTATGGCTAAACAACCTTGGTTTCATTTATTAGAAAATAAAAAAACAACCCACATTTATTCCATCCATTACAATGCATTTGAAATGCAATTTTGGTGTATGCCAAGTCTTTGGATTCAGATAAAATAGTCCATCGATCAATTTTCTACCTCTTATCCTGTTCAGGGTACCGGGTGAACTGAGCCTCCCAGCTGACTTAAGGTGCGAGGCAGGCTGTACCGTGGACTGCTCGTCTGACATACACTCCACACATATTGAATGACAACCACTCACACTCACATGCTCATTTAAAGGCAGTTGAGAAGAGTCACTTAATTTAATATGCAGATTTTGGGATGTGGCAGGAAGATGGAGTACATTGAGAAAATCCACTCAAACATGGGGAATCCCATATGTAAAGGCCTGAGCTGAGATTGCAAAATGCAGCACTGTTCTTTCATCAAAATGCAACCAATATCCTAATCTCTCTTTGCAAAGCAACATTTAAAAAAAAGAAAACTCTTGGACATACATCTGGATCTAATTTAGGCTTTAAGGTCTACCTCTGCATTATTTTCAGCAAAACCTGTACATCATTTGTCAAGGGATCATGTTCACAGAAAATAAATACAGTGGGGAACATAATTTTCTACAGTAAGGCAATAATCAAATACAATGAAGTAAAGTATCACATTTAACATGAGCAAACATCAGGCTACAGGGTTTATGGTTAAGTGGATGGGAACTTTTTTTTTCCAAATCAAAATCAGCAGAAACATGGAAAAACAGGTGCATCTATAAACGTCCTCATATCTCCTGAAATTTCATCACACTGTTAACAGACTCATCTTGACAACCTGTGTTCCAAATTAAACATGCAGTGGCTCTCAGGTTTACCTTCACTTCTCAGCATGTCTTGTTATAAAACAGCTTTTGGTTTTAGGGTGGTGTTTTCCACCATGACCTGGTAGTGGTTTGAAACTTTGCTTTGCGGTCAAGAAGTTCTGAGTTTGACTCTCGACTTGTGTGGAGTGTACTGGATACCCCAGCTTTCTCCAACATTTCAAAAACACTGTTTTAATAGTTCACGGAAGACGCTGACAAGCCTATTGGTGTGGATGGTTGTTTGCCTACGTACAGTATATACAGTATGTGCCCTGCAACTAACTGGATAAGTGTCAAGGGTGTACCTTGGCTCTTGCAATAAATCAACACCCATGACCTTGATGAGGACAAGTGGAATAGGAAATGAACGTGTTGGTATTCTCAGCAGGTAATCGATTTTCATCTGGTAATGTTCCTAATGTTGCCAGTACAGTTAATTCATTCATTAATTTTCCGAACCGCTTTATCCTCACTAGGGTCGCGGGGGGTGCTGGAGCCTATCCCAGCTGTCTTCGGGCAGTAGGCGGGCGACACCCTGAACAGGTTGCCAGCCAATCGCAGGGCACACAGAAACGAACAACCATTCGCACTCACACTCACACCTAGGGACAATTTGGAGTGTTCAATCAGCCTGCCATGCATGTTTTTGGAATGTGGTAGGAAACCGGAGAAAACGCACGCAAGCACGGGGAGAAAATGCAAACTCCACACAGGAAGGCCGGAGCTGAAATTGAACCTCTGCCCTGTGAAGTTGACGCGCTAACAATTCGAATACCGGGCCGCACCAGTGTAGTTAATAAAAGAGGAAAATAAAACCCACAGTCCTTCAAAGACCCTAACAAAGGGATGAAGGGGGTTTCAAAATGGGCCGTGCACCAGCATGCTTCCTCCATCAAGACATCCTGTTGTTTCTTTCCACACCTGAAAACAATCATATACCCCTGTTCCAGACACCATAAAAATACAGTGGTACCTCTCCTTAAGAAATTCATTGGTTCTGGAAGAAATTTCTTAACTAGAAAATTTGGTAAGTAGAGACGCATTTTCCATGTAAATGCCTTAATTCGTTCCAAGCCCCCCAACATTCAGACATACATGTTTCATAAAGCATAAAAATGCATCAAAACATGTAACAAATACATGTTACAATTAGATTAGTGCACAATAAATGAGAGAATAGAGCAAAGAGTAAAAATAAGAGTCATTTAACTTTTTTGCCCTCTTTAGTCCATGTGCTCTCTCAGAAGTGGTTTTTGCCTGGCGTTTTGTAAAGAACTGATCCAAGGATATTTGCTTTTGTCGGCTTTTAACAAGCCATCGAAAATGTCCAAGGCAAACATCAGCATAGTGAGCGATCGCCCGACTGGTCAAAACTTTTTCTGGGTGATTCACATTTACGTAAAACTATCAGAACACCTCATGGCCCGCAGGGGCAAATGGCGAGGACACTGCATAGACACATATCTATCTGTCTATCTAACTCCTAAATACACACATACACATACAGTAGAAGTCCCTTTTAGCCAATGGGATGCCAGGATGATGCTCGGTAATAGCCAATGGCACATCAGCTATACGTATGTTGGGTTCAGCAAACTCGGAGCTGTGACTCCCAGCCCATACTGTATTTTTACCTTTTGTATCTTGAAATGTATTTTGCAACAAGAGGCAATATTTTCCTGTTGAGATGTTTCGTAACTTGAAAATTTCATGTGAAGAGACGCTCGTAAGTAGAGGTACCACTATGCCTATGCCTATACTCTTGGCACTCCTTAATAATAATAGTCAGTGGGGGGAAAAAAAAAATAAAGATGTCCTGTCAGAGATGCAATTATGTGACTGCTTGCAAATTGAAACTGTATCACTTGGAGCTTAGAAGGTCCAACCTTAAAGCATTCCAGTCAAAGAGCCGATGACCATGATAAGGAAACGCTTTGTGTGGAAAGAGGTAATTTGTGTCAGGGGTTGCAAAGCATAAGAGCTTGAAAGCCGTAGCATTAATACAAGCAAAAAGTGGCTTGGGCTACTTTGACATCCATCCCATGTAGTCTAATGAATAATGCTAAAACCAATCCATCAGTGTAGGTAAAAATATGGAAAGCAATTATATGTCATTATCTGATGTACCTAACGGTGGATGAAAAAGCCTGTTCAAATGTGAGGTCTTTGTGATATGAAAACACAAGACCAAGATAATACATGATTATATTTATTATTCATTTAATATATTTTCATGGCAACTCAATTGTTGTTTTTTTTTTCTTTCTCCTTATCATTTCAAGAGAGGAAGTTAAAAATAAACAACTGAGATCATACTGTATATCAGTGTCGGGTCAGTGAAAAAAAAAAAGGCTGCTTAAATAACTGCCGCCTGAACTTTTGTAAATAATTTCTCTTCACTATGGAGGGTGAATCATGACAGCTGTAGAATACTTACACGCCCTCTCACAATATGTGACAATGGGAAAATTAAACCCGGACGAAATAACTTTTCAAGTATGAATGGAAAGAGAGAACAAATACAGTGTGTCCTCTATGAAGTTGTTCATGAACGAGATGGATTTCCAACACTGTAGCGCATATTTTCTTGACAGCTGAGCCCTTGGACCCATATTAACGTGAGATGACTGCTCATCATGCTAAATTTAGTCACAATAATCTTGCGTCACTCGATGCTGGCAACAGCCTCAAGTGTGAGTCATTAGGAAGTGAAGCTGTCTCTCTGGGGTCACCCTGAATGCAGCTGCGGGGTATACGAGCACACTTGATAATATACACATCCACTCACTCTCACATCATCCTGAAAGGAAGACTTGAGGCAGTACTTAGACGCTTTTGCAGGTCAGGACAATCTATACACATTCATTTGAGAAATGAAAAAAAAAAAGAAGACCAATCGTTCAATCACTAAATGAAATTAACACACTGAAATAGGAACAGAAGATCAAGGCCAGTAGTAGCTTGATGTGGAGAAAAAAAAAATCTTCTTTGAAAGATGAAGAGTTCAAAGATAAGAGCAGTAAAAAGGTAAAGAAGACTCGAAGGCTATTTGGAAAAAGCAGTGCGGCACACTGCTTTCACTGTAGGAATAGATTAATGTTCACCGGGGGTGCCCATTGCGTCGTTTGCAATCGACCAGTAGCTCGCAAAGGGGGTGTTGGTCGATCTCATGGCATTAACTTAATCACTGCCAGCCTCCCGGTTTTATACTATCGAGTTGCCTGTCAACAGCAGTGAATGAATAAAAAGACAAAAAAAAAGCAAAACAAAAAAAGAGATTAATTTAATGATTGAATGGAGACCATTTGGATTTGGTCATTTTATAAATAGCTCACATGCTCAAAAAAAGTGTGGGCATCCTTGATGTAGACGTTTGAATTAATTTCAATGTCATTAGTCTGGCAAAATGTAATCGGTGTGTTTTGAACATTATAGTCGGCAACTGAAGGCAATAACTGGTGCAGCCAAAGTTTTCAGTATTTACAGCGTGAAAGACAAGAGAAGAATCTTAAATGTGACCTGTTATGACATTGACACCTGACTTGAGTACAGGAAGTACAAAGTCGAATGCTATTATGTGTCATTTGGAGTTGAACAACTATGCCCTTCAATCTTTTTTTAAACATTGTTTCCTTTGGTTTTATTCATAACTTTTTATTTTTGCTTGGGTCATATCAGCCTTTCTATCAAAGCAGCCACTCAATTTACCGAGTGTTTTCTTCACAAATGAATTCCAGTGAAAGTATTATGCAAGTATCATATTTTCCGCATTTTCAGGCGCACCTAAAATCATTCAATTTTCTCAAAATTGCAGTGCGCCTTATAATCCGATGTGCCTTATATATGGATCAATATTCTGATTTCTTGGACGTACTACTTTAAATGTTCTGTAAAGCGCTTTGTTACAGCTTCAGCGGTTGTAAAAGTGCTTTATAAATAAAGCTGGATTACATTGTATTGTATTCACTTTAGCGTAGCTCCATCTAGTGGCTTCATAACATACCCTCAGCCACTAATGTGGTGCACCCTATATATGAAAACCGTTTTAAAATAGGCCATTCATTGAAGGTGCGCCTTATACTCCGAAGCGGAAAATATTGTATATTTATATTTTATATATATATATATATATATATGTATATATATATATATATATATACATATATATATTCAGCTTTTGTACCTAACACAGGTGCTTGTTTTTAACTGCTGGACATTCATCCACCAATGTCCAGTAAATTTACATCGTCATCATTGAGGAGGAGGTCATAATGAATGCCTTGATCTTTTAAATGCAAAAAATATTTTGTAATGCTGCATATGAAAAAGTTATACCCATTGCACACACTGATTTTTGATCCACCCTTCCTTAAAAATGTATGTAATGTTGAACTTTCGTCCACAGTCATGTCCTCATTTCACCATGTTAAAAAAAAAAAAAAAAAAAAAAAAAAACGATAATAATAACCTCAATGATGGCAAGTTCAAAGTCACTTGTGTAATAATCCTAGATTCAAATCAGACTACTGATCGTGGTGCAGACAATTCATTTGCATCTTAAATGTACAAATGCATATCAACGTCACAGCAAATCCTCCGATGTGAAAATTTGGCTAACTTCATATTTTTTCACAACTCTATCCTCTTGGTCAGTCCACACGTCTTATTAATTCAAATTATTTATGAATGTGAATTGTTGAAAATGGCCTGATCGCTTTAATGAGGCCATGTTGAACAAACACACCATTTATTTTGATGATTTTGGATGGACGATAATTCCGCTGGACGGCAGTGATATTTAGCCTCAACAAACACTTGAAAGTGGCAATGAATAAACAAACACGATGACATAAGGCAATGTAACCCCTCCCCCCCCAAAAAAAAGCAATACCAAAAATGAAAAGAAAAGCAAATCATTTCAAATGAGTGCTGTCAGTGTTGGACAATGTAATGGCAGTAGAATGAATAGCCAACAGCTCTCCGGCGCAACATGTGCAGGATGTGCTGAAGTACCATTACAATGCAATACATCTTTATTTATACAGCACTTTCACAACAGCTGCAGTTGTAACAAAGCGCTTTGCAGAACTGAGAACAGTTAACATAAAATGACATAATACGGTAATATAACAAACCACATGAGACATGGACAGTCGTGCAATCATAACTATGAGTATCTCAGCAATAACAACTTGCATGTTTGTCAAGTGACTACTAATTTCAGATTTGTCTGAGACCTTTCACACTTGATTCTGCTTTGATGTGATATGTGTCGCAACACTTAGCTATGGTTTCTCATTTAGGCCATATCTGCGGGTCATGAGTGATAGACCGAAAAAAAATGTCAGGAGAGGGCTCACCTGGTTAATCTCAACAAAAAACTTAAAGAACTGGAAAAACACTCTTTGATTGTGACAAATGAATTTGGTGTCATTACAACAGACACCCAAATCAACACCTAGAAGTTTGAGGCAGAGCGCAGTTCAAAATCCAAGGGGCAACCGCAAAGGGAAGGGCGATCATGGAAAAAAAATAAATAAATAATAATAATAATCACAATTAGTAACTGGGGTAGGTTTTAACACAATGCTGGGCGAAAATGTAACAATTAGACAAAAAAGAAAAAAAATGTCACACTTCAAAAAGAGGTTTATTCAGGTTCGAGAGGAAGTCCCTCAATGAGTTGATGGAGAGTGCGGCTGAAAAGGCCAAATATTTGGGGGGTGTTGCAGCGGCAAGCGCCCGATGGTCGGCTGGTTAGCGTGTCGGTCTCACAGTAGAAAGGTGCAGGGTTGGATTCTGGCTCCAGCCTTCCAGTGTGCTTTTTGCATGTTCTCTCCGTGGCTGCATGGGTTTTCTCCGGGTAGTCCGGTTTCCTCTCACATTCCAAAAACATGCATGGCAGGTTAATGGAACACTGAATTGTCTTTAGGTGTGAGTGTGAGCACGGATGGTTGTTTGTCTCTGTGTGCCCTGCGATTGGCTGGTACCGAGTTTAGGGTGTACCTCGCCAACTGGCCAAAGACGGGTCGGAAAGGCTCCAGCACGCCCGCGACCCTTCTTACAAGGATAACAAGATTAGAAAATGGATGGATGGATGTTGCAGCAGCATGTAGAGCAGTTCTCGCAATACTTTGAATGCCATACATCATCGTCGTCTTGGCAGGATTCATCTTTAACCAGGTATGACTTGCAATGTTAAGACAATGCCATCCATTGGCGGAAGTACACTGGGAAGATCATAGGCCTCCCGGTCTCTCTGCTACTGTGGTCATTTTGCAGTATCTGCTCAGTGTTACAAGGCAAAGCCCGTGTGTCTTTGTGACTAATCTGACAGACTTGCCCTTCTTTGTGACCTCATCAGATAGCTTTTTTAAACCATCAGCGTGCACATCTCTGTCATGCAGTCTTTCTTTTCCCCTCCCTCGGCATTCTGTAAAAAATATTAAAATAAAGAAAGCGCTCTGAGCGATATGTAAGGGGGCTGGTTCTAACACTTGTGAAACGTGTTGCAACCCACTCCACCACCCTTGTCAATCATTGTTTAGCATTCTCTGTTTCATCGTGGTTTGAAATTAGCAGGCAGAAAATGCATCACATTTGAAACGACAAATTTCGGTTTATTCTGAAATAAATTCCATAATTTAATCTGCTATAGTATAAAGTACTAAAGAAAATAAACCAAAAAAAAGACTTTTTTTTACCTCAAAATCTTTTTTTTTTTTTCGATCTAGGATCTGCATGCACATGAGCAATGAGGTGAATTTCAAGGTGAATCCTATGTCAAAAGGTGAAGTTACTAAAATATGCACCAATCTTCTAAATTATTGCAGATTTGGAAACTTAATTGAACATTCTATATTATCCCTAAGCGTGACTGTGAGTGTGAATGGTTGCCAATGCTTGTCAATGTGTGTCCTGCGATTGGCTGGCAACCAGTTCAGGGTGTAGCCCGCCTATGAAGACGGGCCATGTTCAAGCCATAAATACCAGTTTCCCTTTCTTACATGTTCTATGATATATTGTTATTTATTTCATGACTTTAGTGAGTACTGTAGTGTCCTCACTAAGTACTGTGTCGTCCGACACGAAAAGCGAGGGACTGATTTGACTTGATGATTAGGAGAAAGTGAGATACAGCATGCCATATGACCAGTAGAAAGTACAGAGAACCAAGAAGGCAGTAAGGCAAGAAACCTTGGGGCATGCTTTCAAATTTGAAAGCATGCCCCAAGGCTTCTAGCCTTATTACCTTCCTGGGCGGCACGGTGGGCCAGTGGTTAGCGCATTGACCTCACAGTGCAGAGGTACCGGGTTCAATTCCAGCTCCGGCCTCCCTGTGTGGAGTTTGCATGTTCTCTCCGGGCCTGCGCGGGTTTTCTCCGGGTACTCCGGTTTCCTCCCGCATTCCAAAAAACGTGCATAGCAGGCTGATTGAACACTCTAAATTGTCCCTTGGCGTGGGTGTGATCGCGGATGGTGATTCATCTCTGTGTGCCCTCCGATTGGCTGGCAACCGGTTCAGTCCTGGTGTCCCCCGCCTACTGCCCGAAAATGCCTGGGATCGGCTCCAGCAACCCCCGCGACCCTTGTGAAGATTAAGCGTATCAGAAAATGGATGGATGGATACTCAAGAGGAGAAATGGAGTGCGGGGTTACCCATAGGAAAAGTTAGTTCACAATATCCTGCAGGTGAAAAGAGTGTCAAATTGCACGATGACGCTGAAGTTTGAAATCAAGGATGTTAAGTTTCATGTTATTGGTGATTATGCCCCCCACCCCCGCAGGTAGAATGTGAACTACAAGGGAAAGTGAAACGATGGAATGAGCGAGAGAAAGTAGTTTAGACAGAGCATCCCAGGGCAGAGAGAGAGAGAGAGAGAGAGACATAATTGGGGCAGATTATAATAGACATGTTGGCGAAGAAGTGATGGCTATGTCGGGGCATGGCATGCCCAAATACAATTTACCTCATATTCTTCTCATATCAATGACCCGTTGTCTACTTTTTTGGAAGTTATTTTGTCCATGATATAAATTGGAGCAGGGCATCATTGCTTGTTGTTTTGCACCTTCAGGCAACGATTGCTGCACATAGGAGCTGAGAATGTTGGCGCTTTTGGATTGTTGCCGCTTGACTGCGATGGCACAGGTTGTGTGGCGCTTGTTGTTTTGTGCCCTAACATGCAGGATTTTTTTGCAATCAGTCTCATTTTTGCTTTATACTGAGTGGTCGGTGCTGTTGAACTGTCTGTGATGATACGGCTGTGAAGAGTGGGACCACGAGGAGCTCCCTGCCTCCCAACCTGGAGTGGGATGTGTGCCGGAGGAGATATGGAGAGGAAAGAGAATTGGCTCTAAAAACAGTCAAGTCAAGCAAGAGAGAAAACCAGGTGGGACAAGAACATTTTAAGCAACTTTCTGCATGTGTGTTGCTCCTCAACAGACGAACAATCGGCTGTCAGAAAACTGCAGTTGCTTATTTACTTTCGAACTCAAGCTGAGTAGCAAATATGTGTGACATCATGCATGCTGTGACTGCAACATCTATATTATCCTGGCGTACTCATACTGGTCCAAAGAAAGTTACGCTTCTATAAACACCTAATCTGTGCTATGTGCAACAAGAGGGACTAAAAACTCTATGAAGGATGACAATATGTGAAAGAATCTGTGGGGTATTTTGATTGCCGAGGAAGCTTTTGTCTGATTTTTATAATTATTATTATTATTATTATTATTATTGTTATTATATTTTAGCAGATGGTGGTAGACTGCCAAAAGGATGGAAATGTTTGCAGTGAACACTTTCAGGCCTGTCAAGAACTGTGTAGGGCAAAGGTGGCCAATCCGCGCCTCGTGAGCTGCATGCGGCTCTTTGGCTGTTTCCATGCGGCTCTCGGGCTTTCACATGACAAGCGTCGAAATTGCCTCGGTAGTGTTGCTGCCATTCAAACAATGGCGCTAAGTACAGGAGCATTTATACCCACCAGGACTGTGCAGTGTTTTTCCAACAACAAACCGTGGATGACTCCCGACATAAAGGCCCTCCTGAAGGAGAAGAAGAGGGCTTTTGTGTCGAGAAACAGAGAGGAGCTGAAGGCCGTGCAGATCCAGCTGAGGAGAAGGATCACAGAGGGGAAAAAGGCCAACAGGATGAAAATGGAGGACCAGCTACAAGCCAGTAATGTCACTGGTGTCTGGAGGGGCCTGAAAACCATCTTTGGCCACAAAAGCCCAATGACATTGACTGAGAAGGGCAAGGACTGGGCAGATGAACTAAACCAATTTTTCAACCGGTTTGACCTGACGTCTGTCCCACCCCCCCAACACCAGCACCCCCTGCAGCTGCACCCACTCTCACTGTGGACTTCCCCTCCCCCCCTCCTCTCAAGACCTGCTTCCAACAACAAACAACTAACTGCCCTCTCAACCAACACTACACCCCCAACACCCAGTCTGTCTCCTGGTTCCTGCCTGTCTGTCACGACAGCGCAAGTGAGGAACCAACTGAGAAGGATGAAGGTGAGAAAGGCAGCAGGTCCAGACAACATCAGTTTCCAGCTCCTCAGGACCTGCTCCGACCAGCTGTGTGGCATTGTCCAGCACATGTTCAACCTGAGCCTGAAGCTGGGCAGAGTTCCACAACTTTGTGCCTGGTCCCAGTGCCCAAGACCCCCCACCCGAAGGAGCTCAACAGCTACAGACTGGTGGCGCTGACGTCTCACGTGAAGAAGGCACTGGAGAGACTCGTCCTTGCCTTCCTGTGACCACTGGTGAGCTCATCACTGGACCCACTACAGTTTGCCTACCAGCCTGGCATCGGCATGGAGGACCCCATCATTTACCTCCTCCACTCGGTGCTGTTACACCTGGAGAAAGCTGGGAGCACTGTGAGGATCATGTTCTTTGATTTCTCCAGTGCCTTCAACACCATCCAGGCCAACCTACTGGGGGACAAACTGCAGCACGCCAGAGTGGATCACCACCTCATATCATGGATTACAGATTACCTCACAAACCGGCCGCAGTACGTGAGGGCACAGAGGTGTGAGTCGGACAGGCTTCTCTGCAGCACTGGGGCGCCGCAGGGCACTGTCCTGGCTCCATTCCTGTTTACCCTCTACACCTCGGATTTCAGATACATCACTCAAACCTGCCACCTTCAGAATTTCTCTGACGACTCTGCGATTGTCTGCCTCATTGCTGAAGGAGATGATCGGAAGTACAAGGGACTGACGAAGGACTTGTGGACTGGTGCCAGCAGAATCACCTCCAGATCAACCCCGGGAAAACTAGGGAGTTGGTTGTGGATTTCTGCAGGAAACAGTCCTTATCTGCACCAATGAACACCCAGAGTACGGACATAGAGAGGGTGACCTCCTCCAAGTACCTAGGTGTTCTTCTCAACAATAAACTTGACTGGTCTACGAACACGGACGCCCTGATCAGGAACGGACAGAGCTGCCTCGTCCTACTCAGGAAACTGAGGTCTTTTGGGGTTCAGGGGTCACTCCTTCAGACCTTATATGACTCTGTGGTGGCTTCGGCCATCCATTATGGCATTGTCTGCTAGTCAGGCAGCATCTCAGCCTGGGACAGAGAGAGACTGGAGCGACTGGTCAGGAGGGCCAGTTCTGTCCTGGGCTGCGCCCTGGACACTCTGGAGGAGGTGGGCACCAGGAGGATGCTAGCTAAACTAAAAGCTATGATGGACAGTCCCACCCACCCCCGCCAGCCCACCCTAGCAGCACTGGGTAAATCCTTCAGCCAGAGACTGTTACACCCGCCCTGCAAGAGGGAGAGATACCGCCGCTCGTTCCTACCGACTGCTGTCAGGATGCTGAATAAACACGTGAAAACCTGGACTCACCCCATCCATACATTGTAAATAGCACAGCCACCTTATGCAACATATATGCAGTTGCATATATGCTTATGTCTATAGTTTATATTTTATATTGCATTCTGTACTGTGTACAGTTCTTTTTCTGAAACATTTTGTGCATGCAATACTTTATTTTTCTTTTCTACCCCCCGCACCCCGCTTCAATTTTGCTGCTGTAGATTGCAAATTTCCCCATTGTGGGACAAAAAAGGTTTTCTTATCTTATCCAGAGATGAAAATCCTCCGGATTTTCCCGGAATTCCGGGTTTTTCAAATTTTTATGAAAATCTCTCCAGAGAATTGAGGAAAATTTGCCTAAAATTAATCCGGATATTAGTTGACAACATTGAACGAAGACGCGTTTGAGTTTGTTGTTTTGCTTTCACGAGCGTAACCATGTTGAGACACTGTAACACTAGTAACAGTAGAGATTTTCGTCTCTTTATAAACACACTTGCTGAACCCCAGTGGAACGAATAAAAGACACCATGGACAAGACAGTTGTCGTAAAAAATATATTTGGACAAAAAGGGAAACACAGATTGGCAGAAAAACGTGTCCGTCCGACTTCGAGTGTCGTCTCGGCTAGCTTAGCCTAGCTGTTGTGTGTTACGTCGGTGTGTGACGTCGGGTGTGTAACGTCATTGCGTCGGCGCTGATTGGTTGAAATCAAAAGACGCGCTTGCGTACATGTTCACACTGAAGCACGCACAGCAGAGAGCAGCGGACTATCTACTGCTGAGGCTCGCTTAGCTTGAGTGGCATCACCACAACAGTAATACCCTCGCCTCGTATTCTCATGGCCTCGCCATATCTCGGAGATTTCAAAATTTCGTCGAGAACGGAAGCCACAAAGGGTGCAGGGTCAGAAAAGTCCACTTTCATTTCTGCTTATCTTATTTACAATGTCAGCCTATCACCAATCCTGTTACTTGATTGACATACAGGGCAACCAGTCAGATGACAACTGAATTTTGACCTTTGGGTCACCACTCGTGCGCAAACAACTGCACTAAGTGGTAAGCTTATCATCGAATTACCTCTGATTTTAAGGCAGGGTGCCCAGTACCTCGATCGCGATTGACTAGGAGCCAGCGGACTGGTCCCCAGTTGACCGTGAGGGGTGGGAGGAGGAATTGTGGGGGGGGGGGAAAACAAAACATTGTGTGTCTGTGTGTTCCCGTTTCATTCATGTGAGGGGCCGTTCCGACTGTTGCCCATCGCGGCATGCATGCATTTGCACGTCAACCCGATCGCGGCATGTTGGTCGTTTCAAAAGTCGATCTTCGGTCAAAAAAGTTTGCCCTATGTGGGAAGCTGAACCAACCAAGTAGTACGTAGCCGCTGCAGCTTGCATGCAGACAGTGCCTGCTTCGAGTGGCAACAATGGAATACAAGCCAGATTTGAAGAGGATTGTTCAAGAGGAGGGATACCAGAATTCCCTGCACTAAGGCGCTAAGCAACATGCATACTAAGAGAAAAAATGTTCTTATCTTTTTGTTTGTGGACTTGGTTTAACTGAGAGGTTGTGTGTGTGAGACAGTGTACACAATATTCATTGTTGAAAATGACAGGCCTGTGGTCCTAGTACTGTAGGAGTCAATTTCTGTCATTATCATGTTGGTGTGTGACATTTACAATTAATCTGGCTGAGCAGTGGTCTCTCTTTGTGTGTGTGTGTGTGTGTGTGTGTGTGTGTGTGTGTGTGTGTGTGAGAGTACGTACGTGCGAGAGTACTTTTAGGCTGGGAATAAACTGTTCCTGCGCCAGTCATTTAAATGAGGTAATTAGTTTATCTTAAATCAGGTGGGCAAATTTGGTGTGTGTTTTTCTTTTGGCTTCGGCTCTGACTGGTTGGCCACCCCTGGCATAGAGACACAATGGCAAAGCAACGGGCTCCAGGTGTCGCAAGGAGCAGAGCCAAGGGTGCCAGATGTGTTCTTAGCAGATGTCACTAATATTGAAACTCCATCTGTTTTTCTGTTTGTCTTTACTCCTGCTATTGCAAATGGAGCAGGAAGCTAACCAGATACTCGTTTGCATAGCCTGGCAACATGACAAGTGCATCAAAGGGCCGTTGTATGTAGTCACATTTGTTCTCTTGTTCTTCATCGACACGCAAGTCAAGTGATGCACTTCCAAGAGTTTGTGGGGTTGGCCAATCGCTGGCTGGGCCATCCATTCTACCAAATGGTCAGTTTCGGTCAGTGTCATGTTTTCAAGAGCAGGCTTGTATTTTTCCTTGTTTTTAATTTAATTTAAGTTAATTTACAGCTCAGTACACAGAGCTAAAATGGCATTCATCCAACTACAGTATCTTAGTGATGGGCAGAACTGTTCTGTTCAGTGAACCGAATCATTAGACTCAGTTCGTCAAAAAGAATCATTCAAAAGATTTGTTCAACCACCCCCGCCGCCAACCACCTCCCCAATCCCATAACCCCAGCACGACCAATAGCATGGCAGTACATTCATCAGACACAGGTGACTGAGCTCGAATTGCAGCATTTTCCGGATTATAAATCGCTTTTTTTTTCATAGTTTGGCCGAGGGTCCGATTTATACTCTGGACCGGTTTATGTGTGAAATGATTAACACATTATGTCATCCATCCATCGATTTTCTGATCCACTTCATCCTCACAAGGGTCGTGGGGGGTGCTGGAGCCCATCCCAGCCGTCTTCGGGCAGTCGGCGAGGGACACCCTGAACCGGTTGCCAGCCAATTGCAGTGCACACACAGACGAGCAACCATCCACGCTCACACTCACACCTAGGGACAATTTAAAGTGTTCAATCAGCCTGCCATGCATGTTTTTGGAATGTGGGAGGAAACCGGAGTACCCGGAGAAAACCCAACACATTATGTCATTTCACATGTTGTTTTCACATTAAACCACATGAGGGTGCCCAAGGCCTGTGTTGATACTTTCCACATTGGAGGTAACTGACGATGACTCTGACAAAAGCGACGTAGAAGAGGAATCGCCAGATCTTCTACCTCCGGAGTTCACTGAGTTCTTTAAAAAGTGACACAGATAATGGAGATTTCATTGGACTTAGTGAGTTGGAGTGACACTGGTGGTTTGGTAAACTTGCTAGCATGTTTTGTACGCTATAGTTTTCTGAATAACATGTTAGGTGAACATAACAAGGACATTCTCAGTTTGTTGTTTATGCTTCATGTAACATTAGCATATTGTACACTTATTCAGCCTGTTGTTCTCTATATTTATTTTTGCCTTTCAAAATGACATGTCTACTCTTGATGTTGAATTTTATCAAATACATTTCCCCCAAAATTGCAACTTATACACCAGAGCGACTTATAAATGTTTTTTTTTTCTTCTTTATAATGCATTTTATGGCTGGTGTGATTTAGACTCAGGAGCTACTTATAGTCCGGAAAATACAGTCACAGAAGGGTTGTCCAAATTCACCATGGTTTATGCAGGCCAATGAGGCTACATGAGGAGGAACCTTCGGGGACCCCGCCTGCGCAGGGTCCTTTGGAAGATGCATCCCCTGAATTTCAGCTAGTGTGTCATCTGATAGTAAAGGGAGAGATTTCATGGTGGAACAAAAAGTGCACTGAGAAGGCTGAGAGCAGGAGACAAGAATAAAGGGAGATGTGACGCAGAAATTGCAACAGCCAAACAAGAGGCATTTGATGACTTGTATGCCAGGTTTGACAGAGAAAGACCTGTCCAGCTGGGCCCAAAAGGCCTAGATGTGAACATGACATGCATCAAAGATAGAGATGGAAATGTGTGGTTGTCGTAATGTAGTAGATGTACGGAAAAGATATGCGAAGAATGAGAGAGAAGCAGGAGTAGAAGTGACAATTGCTCTGGGCTAGCAAGTAGCAATGATTAGTAAGACAGGTTAGAAAGGCAATCAATAGGATGAAAAATGTATAGTTGGTCTTGACAACAATGCCTGTGGAGTTATGGAAGAACTAGGGGGAGGTGGCTGTTGAGTTTTTGGTCAAGGTGTTCAATAGATTTCAAGAGGAATCAAACGAGGACTACAGCAAAAGTGAAAAAGGTGAAGTAACTCATCCAAACAGGTTGGTGTGGATGAAGGGTGAACCTGTGAGTGATATTTGCAGCAATGATTGATTTCTCGTCCATGTTGAACATAAAATATGCCGCCTCCGTTCATTGACCAATGGATACTGACGGCAAAGCAAGAAACAAAGCTATCACAGAAACATGAACAGACATCCAAATGTCGATACAAGTTCAGAAATTAAACTGGCAGAAACTAAACTTTTTATCAATATTGTCATATCATCTTTGAATCTGAATCTTACCTCAAATTTTCTGTTTATCTTTTGGCCATCCCAAAATCGCCAAAGAAATGAAACGAAACAATCCTGAAACTTAACCATGTTCTTATATTGTCTTTTTTGAAATGGCTACTATATGTCCTTTTCCCATTGTTAGTCCTTCATTCACTCTCCTGCTCTATCCCATGTAATCTGACCTGAGTCCCAAGGAGTTCACAAGTGCAATCTACTTAATCTCTAACTCCCTTTCCCATCATATAACTTTCTCTAACACTCACTTAATCCCCTATCTCTCCCGTCAGATTAAAATGGAGATGAGAGGTGGAAAAGAAGTGACAGTTGGAGGGAGGATATTCTCTAAAAAATGTCAAAACCACTTGTTCTTATGATATCACTATATAATGGAATGTCATCATGCAAGGTATAGCAACGACACACCAATATCCAATACCATTGAGTTTGTGTGAGACTACCAAGACCTTATTTGTAGTTGTAGTAGAGAAATGTCAATACATTCTCAAGACAGCTCACCTAAATTTACAATGAAACATCTAATTACTGTCATTTGTGTTGTGGTACTTGTGAAAATATTTGCAGAAAAGAGAAGGAGATGATTGGCATTTCGTAAATAAGCCGTAATTTTGTTTAATATGAGTTTGTTTTTTTGTGATCTTAAAAAGAAAGTGTTGCTCAGGATGACACCCAGATTCTTATCCGGAGAAGGGGAAACGGGAATTATCAAGTATGATGGAAGAACTGTCAGTTTTGGCTAGTATGGTCTTGATACGTAGGATTTTGGTTTTATCACTTTTGATAAACCAAAATTTGGACGAGAACCAATTCCTTAGTTCAGTACAGTAAGGGAGAAAGGAGGAAGAAGAGTGGCGGTGGGTTTGATGAAGACCTGAGAGCTGGATGGCATCCATGTACAGCCCCCTAATGTCAAACTCAAGGCCCGGGGGCTAGATCTGGCCCGCCACATCATTTTATGTGGCTCACAAAAGCAAATCAAACATGCTTTAATGATACTTGCTAAAATTCATAGCTACGTTTCAAATTCTCATATGGAATAAATATGATAAGCATTTTCTTGTGACTTAACTCCTCATTACACTAACTTACATAATAGTTGAAAAAAACATTCTTGACTTATTTATATTGTTTCAGTCATCATGTCCCTCCAAGGGAAATGCAAACTACAATGTGGCCAGCAAGAAAAAAAAAAAAAAAATTGACACCCCTGATGTACAGTAGCGTCCATCTGTCCATCCATTTTCAACACCGATTATCCTGTACAGAGTCAGAGTCGGAGGGGGTGGGGTGGGGGGGCTATGTGCTGTAGCCTATCCCGTCTGAGTAAGGCCAAATACACCCTGAACTGTCGCCAGTCAGTTGCGGGGCACATATAGAGACAAACAACCATACACACCCACTTCCCCACCAAGTTCGGCGAGTATACCATGACACCATCAGTGACTTGGATAGTAACAGTGGAAGTGTAAACTGAATTTACAGAAAATATAACCAAGCAGTAGAATGAAGCTGATACGGAGGAGGGGGCCTAAGACAAAGCCATGAGGCACACTGGAAGAAATGGGAGACAGACAGAATTTCGATGATATCAATTGGACAAATTGGGTGCGACCGGATAGGTAAGATCTTAACTACTGCAGGGGTCTGTGCACATTGCCAATACTGTGGAATGTGTTCAGGAGGATGGTGTGTGTGAGATGGTATCCAAAATTTCAGTCATATCGAGGAGAAAAAATAAATCAGGTGACGTCACTGGATGCCCTGCCATTCGCCCCGTCCCCTTGCCAGGATGCCAAGTCAATGACGTTGCATTTCAGGCCATGCCCATTTTTTGGGACTGAGTGAATACCTTACAATATTTTGAATGTGTAGATCAGGGTCAGGAACCTTTGTGACTAAGAGAGCCATATAAGCAAAATATTTAGAAATGTATTTCAGTGAGAGCCATACACATATATATACATATATATACAGTAACTGCATTTTAAAAGTGAATTCAACAAAATGTCAGTATAATAAGCCTTTTAAATAATTTTGTGATAATACTCACCATTATTGTGAATGGTTTTCCATTCCTCACGATTGCTAAAAATCCAGCAAAACGAGCGTAATTATAGTCAGCTTGCCGGGTCCATATGCGGAGTTGCTGCTGGCATACCTGTCAACTCATACGGTTTAGCCATATTTTATACGGATTTTGTGGTGAATCTTACATATATGGCCATATCGCACAAATCATACGGATTCTGAAAATTTCCGGGGTTTTTTTTTGTATTATGGAGATCTACAATAAATATTGTGAAGAAATGCCTTGCACCCGAGGCAACACGTCATGTTATTGAACATTGCCGAAAAAAAAGCTATTTTCATTGTTAATTGATGAGTCAAACGACCAGAAGACTGAAAAGAGACTTGTGGTGCTTTCCGATTTCCGAAAATCGCTTGCACCAGAAACACTGACAGCATTATTGCAGTGCAAAGTAAATATGAATGGATGCTGTTTCGTGGGGTTTTTTTATGCCGTTATTTTGACATATAAAATGCTTTGGTATGTTATAAGGATTTTTTGCTCTTTATAAGGATTTTTTTGGTAGTTTATATGGGTTGGCGCTCCGAAAGGTTGACAGGTATGTGCTGGCAAGCTTGCACCCTGCTCATTAGCTTGCACGTTTCCTTTCCGCTGTCTCTTGCAGGGTTTTTTGATGCGAACGTAGCAACGTAGCATGGTGCGTGTCAAAGTGCCGCTTTACATTTGACCATTTCATCGATGGTATTTTGTCATTGCAAATCAGAAACACCGCAGAGCCTTTTCTCTCCACAAAGGCGAATCCTTCGGTCCATTCGTCCTGAAGTCTACCATACTCGTGATCTTTTTTTTTTTTCGCCATTTTATTCATTTAGGATTAACTTTGAGCTAATGACCGAACGGGCTGATTCAAAGGGGGCGGTTATCTGTTTCCGCAGCAACGGCAACATAGGCCAGTATTATCCAATCAAAATTGCTCCTGGAGCCAACTGCAGCCCCGAACAGGAAATGAGCAGTAAGAAATCGATGGATGGATTAAACAAGCAAGAATATTTTGTTTTATCTGCAAGCCAGATGCAATCATCAAAAGAGCCATATGTGGCTCGCGAGCCATACATTCCCAACCCCTGGTGTAGATCAACTTAGTACTTTAACATTATAATTACAAGTGACGCAAATCAAAATGTTTTGGGTAAAGGTTAGATAAAAACAAAATTAAAAACCAGTGCAAGTGTTTATTTTATTTTTCTTTAGCACATTACATTTTCACACTCTAAACTGTCCCGAGGTGTGAGTGTGGGTGTGAATGCTTGTTTTTCTATGTGTGTTGTGCTAAAGGACAGTTTAGAGCAGGGGTCCCCAACCGCCGGTCGGTCCACGGGGTATTTCTTACCGGGCCGCACAGAAAGAACTTGCCTTAATTCCGTTTTATTTATTTCGGAAGACGAAAGATGTTTTATTTTGAAAAATTACCGGATTCTCCGTTACATCCGTCTGTGTCACGCTTGACACACGTCAAACCACGCTTCTCCGTCACGTGACCGATTACGCTAAAAACAAAACGCCGGAGCTCGCAAAATGAGTAAAAAAACTGCTGGAGATCGCAAATGACGGCGGCCTTAAAAGTACGTTCGAGACAACTGGATGAAAGTTATAGCTGAATATTCTGAGATCGCCACAGTAGCACTGTTGCTATTTCCGACATGCTACCTGTGTGAGGCGGGGGTTTTCTGCAGCAACAACGACTAAAACAAAATTACGAAGTAGACTGGACATAAACCACACACTTGAGGTGTCATTGTCTTCTATTACCCCGAGATGGGACCGTCTGGTTGCAGAAAACAAGCTCGGGGCTGTGGTGAGTCGTATTGTATCGTATTTTGAAGGCATTAAACATTACCATAGCGATGAGAGTGTTGCGGCCAGATTAGACGCTCCTTGTGTTTATTATTATATTTCGAAAACACCACAGTTTTCATGCAGCTCATACCATATTATTTTGTTGTATTATTTCCACCACACCTTAAATGCCGGTCCCTGAAAATATTGTCTGACATAAACCGGTCCGTGGGGCAAAAAAGGTTGGGGACCCCTGGTTTAGAGTGTTCAGTCAATTTACCAGGCATGTTTTTGGAATGTGGGAGGAAACCGGAAGACCCAGAAACAACCCACACATGCACGGGGAGAACATGCAAACTCCACAAAGGAAGGCCGGGTTCTGGAATCTATGCCTGCTCCTCTGCACTGTTGGGCGGGCGGGCTAACCAGTCGACGGCCTTGCACTAAACTTTTACAGCTTTAAGTGTCCAGGCCACAGTCTCACCTTTAAGTTGCTCCATTTATAAACATGTCAGGAATGCAGGTACAAGTGGCAAAGTTTCACCAAAATTGAATGTCCTGTCACCTTAATTGTCTTTATTTGTACAAACCTTAAAAAAATGAAGCTGTAGGTTATTAATGGTTTCTATAAGAAAGCAACTGCTTACTCGTGCTATCTGCCGTGATTTACATATGATCTGATGAGTCGACAAATCATGACTACTGATGGTGATTAATCGACGATTAAAACGATCTTTAGGGTAGCCCTACTTGACCGTACTTGCAGTAGCCAGACTGCCAAAAAGTTATACAATTCAAGTATTTCCCCCCCTCTCCTATTGCAGTGATATTGTGACACATACTGTGTCTTTCCGAGTACTGCCAAATGACTTTACCGTTATGCAATTGTGACTGGCATCCCAAAATAAATAAAAAAAAAACAGCATGAAGACTGTAATGTAAGGTGGTTCTAGAAATAAGGAAAATATGGAACAGTCAATCATCTATTTTCAACATCGCTTGTCCTGAACAGGGTTGCTGGGGGTGCCGGAGCCTATCCCAACTGGCTTTGGACGGAAGGCGGACGACACTGAACTGGTCGCCAGTCAGTCGCAAGTCAAATCTAGAAATGAACAACCATTCACACCCACACTTCATTTAATGGGAACGGATCCTACGCCGTCCACACACAAGTCAGGCGATCGTTCCACTACACCATAAGCGACTACAGTTGATCTAAACTAAAATGCTATAGAGGTTTTATAAAATGATAGAACAAGCAGGTGGCATTTTGGGTTTGCATTTGGCTTTCATTTCATTAATCAGAATCAGAATCAGAATCATCTTTATTGGCCAAGTACGTAGAACACACAAGGAATTTGTCTCCGGTATAACACGCTGCATTAGTATCATCATAAACAAGGACATGACAAATAAGTATGGAATAACATAATAGTATGGATTAACACAAAGAGGACTCAAATAGTCATTGTATTTGAACATAAGCTTCAACCAATCAAAATCTATTTTTGAGGTCCTTTTAGCTGTTTGTTAATTTCACACATTCAGTTCCAATGACCTTGTTTACCTGCTTTGAATGTGTATAAACTACTTCGTCAAAGCTTGCATCAGTTTCTGATGTTTTCTATCATATCCCTGCTTGCATGTTGTGAGCAGCTCTTTTCTCAAATGTCATAAATCCACCTCAAGATCTTGGCACACCTCCCTCCATTACTCTCCCCTGCACAGATACCCAGTCACGCTTCCATTATTTTCCATCTGAACTACTGCAACTGTCTCCTCTATGTTCTATCTACAAAATCTGTATAAACCACACTTGCTCATTCTGACAATACCTGGGCCCACAACACATGACTCCCTGTATAAGCTCCATTGGCTCACCGCCTCTGACTGAATCTATTTCAAAATATTTTTCCTGACCCACAAAGCCATCTGTAACCTGGCCCCAACCCCACCCCACCCCACAGGAATCCTCCATTAACACAGCACTTCATGCACCCTCTATTCCAATCATGCTTTCCTCTCGTTCTACCCTATCACAACCAAACACAAATTGTGCGGAAGCAGGGCAGTAAGAGAGGTCTTGCTGCTGTCTTTACTTAAAACTTCATTAGCGTAAAGGAAAGCAGATTGGAAGTTTGAATTGTTCCCTCTTCAAATTGTATGTTTCAACTCCTTCCATAGATGTTCAATAGGATTTATATCAGAGCTCATAGAATGCCACTTCATAATAGTCAGTGTGTGTGTGTGTGTGTGTGTGTGTGTGTGTGTGCGTGTGCATGTGTGTGTGTGTGCGCGTGTGTGTGTTTTGTTTCAAGTAAAAGTCGGTATGAAAAATGTGCAAGTGTGTATCTAACTTGGCGGATAGTCTGTGATTGATTTTAGACTCAAGCCTGCAGATTTGATGTCTTCTGCTAGGAAAATTCCATCCATCCATCCATACATCCATTTTCTAATCCGCTGATCCTCACAAGGGTCTCGGGTGTGCTGGAGCCTATCCCAGCTGTCTTTGGGCAGTAGGCGGGGGACACCCTGAACTGGTTGCCAGCCAATCGCACTTTATAATTATATTTATAGATCAGTCATGAAATTAAACTGCTTTTACATAACTCTGATGATGAATCAATGAAAACTTTTTGGGAGCACAAAAGAAACATTGAGCAATTTAATACATAAAAACACAAACCAAGATGAAATTAGTTGGCACATTTAGCAGCCAAAAACTAAATATATCTTTTTCTGTATCTTTTCTCATCACTGTATGTTGTATGTGTCTGTGTTTGGCTTTACATTATTTATGAGTACCTCAGATTTCACAGATTTGGAAGGGCCAGGTAAGACAAAAGTCTTTCATTCCGCTTTTAACAATTGACAACAAAGTAAAGAAGCATGATGACACAAAAGTTTTAATGTTAAAAAAAGCAATGCCGTTATCCATCCATCCATTTCTGATCCACTTATCCTCACAAGGATTGAGGGCATGCTGGAGCCTTTCTCTGCTGTCTTCGAGCAGTAGATGGGAGACACCCTAAACTGGTTGCCAGCCAATCGCCTTTATAATTTTAATGTAACGTACAAATTCAGCAGAGTTCAATGTTTATATAATGGTAGATTACCTCAACAGAACATCGATATATTCTTATACCTTAGCAATCAAATGCCAAAAACACGACATTGATTTCCAATGGTTGGTTTCATTCTTGACGCTGTTGTGAGTCTTTGCTCATTACCTAAAAATAGACATTGAGAGAGTAGGGGAGCCGCCAAAAAGTTCTTAACATAACTCAAGCAGACAGCTTGTTGATATTACAAATGCTGATAAACATTAAGATTCACATTATAGATTCACATATCCAGTTCATCAACGTGTGTGCAACATAACATTGGATTTCGACCAGAAATAGTTATCGATGCCACATACCAAAATGATGAATCACAAACGTGATATTTTACCTGACTCGATCTTCAACCACTCCCAAGTCTTGAAGCAAAAGACTGAAACTGCTCTGTGTAACTACCCAACCATCCAATCTCTACTCTTTATCAAGGGCAGCAGCTTTAGAAGGGAATCCACTTTTTTCAACTCTTCTGGGGGTCCCAGACCAGCTGGGAGACGTTGTCTGTCCAGCATGTCCTGGGGCGTCCCCGGGGTCTCCTGCCAGCGGAACATGCCTGGAACAGCTCATCAGAGAAGCATCAAGAAGGTATCCTAGCCAGATGCCCATATCATCTGGCTCTTCTCAACTTGGAGAAGCAACTGCTCAACTCTGAGGGCCCTATTTTGGTAGACTAGCACCCATGCGCTAGACGTAAAAATGAGCGTAACATAATTATCCTGCTGTCAGTACAAGTCTAGGCTAGCATGTTTGGGACCATGTTTTTTAATACATATATATGTATCTCTCTCTCTCTCTCTCTCTCTCTCTCTCTCTCTCTCTCTCTCTCTCTCTCTATATATATATATATATATATATAGTCTGTGTGTGTGT
>NW_017805548.1:2933156-2949002 GCF_001891065.2 Hippocampus comes
CATGGCAAAATACACGGTTAAAATACACATGTTCACCCTATTGAGACCAGTTGTTATGGTGGAAACTTTGGCCGCTTTGCGGGACGGGAAAATATCATCAGATCGGAATGAAATTTTGCACAGAACCTTGTACCATAGTATCGACAAGAATTCTGACCTGGCCCGACGAATCCGACAAACTTTTTTTTTTGCCATGAAAATGTGGACCACCCTAATATATATATATATATGAGGCGGCACAGTGGTTGACTGATTAGCACGTTGGCCTCATGGTGCAGAGGTGCAGGGTTCGATTCCAGTTCTGGCCGGATTTTACATGTTCTCCCACCGTACTCCCTGAGCGAAACGGTTGAACACCCTCTCCACAAAACCCATGAAGATTGGACTCTGTCAAGGGTGTCAAGCTGGTACACTGTTCCACACTGTTCATCCTGAATCTGAGATTCAACTAGCCAATGGACCCAGCTCTTCAACATCCCTGAATAGACCTGACCAGAGAGGCAGGGGAGTGTGATGCCTCTGAAGGTGGAACTCATAATACAGTTTCCATTCTTAAAAAATAACCACCAATCCACCAAGGGAAGGCACTCTCCTCAATGTCCATGTGATTGGGATGAAAATGATTGGGATGAAAATCAGCACCTCAAAATCTGAATCCATGGTCCTCAGCTGGAGAAAGGTGTTGTGCCCTCTCTGTGTCGGGGAGGAGATACTACCCCAAGTGGAGGAGTTCAAGTATCTTGGGATCGTTTCATGATTGAGAGCGGGATGGAGAGGGAAATCGACAGTCGGATTGGTGGCGCATCTGCTGTGATGCGGTCTGTAATGTTGAAGAAGGAAAGAACGAGCTGTGCCGAAAGGTGAAGCTCTTGATTTACTGGTCAAACTTCGTTCCTACTCTCACTTATGTCACGGCCAAAAGAATGAGAGTCCGAAATTTGTTTTGTGTGTGTATGGGCTCTCACTTAGAAATAGGGTGAGAAGCTTGGTCATCTGGGAGGCAGTCAAAGTCAAGCCCAAGCTCCTCCACAAAAAAAGGAACACGTTTAGAGGAGTGGGAACAAGGAAGTTGGGAGTATCTTCGGAGTGGACTGAATTGTTTCCAGCTGTTGAAATGTTAACCAAGATAGCATTTAGCAGCCAACACAACCGCCAGTCACCAGATTAAGTAGTGATGTTGAACCTTTTTTATTTATTTATTTATGTATTTGTCGGAGAAGGAGCCCCTCCTCCTGTCCACTTGATGCAACCTCACGAACAAACACACACACGACACACGTGTTGTGGTATTTCACATTTGTTCTGAAAGGACTATTTAACCTTTCTACATTTTATCACGTTTAATTTGTTGTCTGAGACAGAAAGATAAAAACATCACCTGTAAAATTGGAATGTGAGGAGTCAGGGGACTGAGTGGTCTTGTATGCAAACGCATTTTCATTCTATTCAAGTCCATCTGGTGAAAATGTCAAATGAGGATTATGGGAGGTTAATTCCGTTCATGGAAATAGCACAAATGGCAGCCTAATCGGTGAGATAATTCCTTAATCTCGTAGCAGTGACTGATACTTATTTAAATCATGTTTTTTTCTCATTATGTTATTGACATAACTTTGTAAAACACATCACTTTTACAAATTGGCATTCAATTTTCCTATTTTCTCATGCCCTTTGAAAACAATATATTTTTTAAAACAACAAAACATATTTATACATCTTCATCTGTAAAACACCTCAACATGCAACGTCAAAGTAACTTACAGCTTGTTAAAGGGTAAGTCAAGTCAAACATTTTTTTAACAATAACAAGGGACATTTTTGAAACAAAAAAAAAATCAGTTGATTGAGATTTTTTCTCTTTTTTTTTTTTTTTTAACTATCCCTTACCCCTCATCACATCAATGTAACATTACACTTGTAGGGGCAATCAGGACCTAATTAATCTTGGCCAAGCATCCTTGGATCCCTATTACCAGCATGAGGGCCAAAATTGTCCTTGCCATGGAACACTCACAGTCACAGTTTGTACAGTTGAGCACACATGGTACACACATAAGTTCACAGATCTTCAAGAGCAACAGACTTCCATGGCGCTAACACAGCTGCAAGATACCGGACACAACTCAGAAAGATTGCTTATGTATAAGGTCATGAACTCATCTTAGATTCAATACAAGCATTCCGCCTGTTAGCTGTAACTGATAACAGCCACCTTGCACATTAGAAATAAACATAAACATAATGAGTCAAAAAAGTCAGAACAGCTGCAGTTATTCAGTTTTGAGTAGTATTGTATGATGGTGCACAAAGATAGTAAGGTGTGAGTGCTGCACAGCTGGGTTCAGGGGAGGGGGGGCTTATTCCGCTGGAGCATGAAGCAATAAAACTGGGCCCACAACAGTAAAGGGGTGTTCACACGGCACACATTTGCTCCGGTGCTGCACCGATGTATTTTGTTGCGATATATCTTACACCGCAGAAAAATTTTGTGGAGCGGTCACACGTACAAAGCCGCTGAGCATGTTAACTCCGGCGTAGCGCCGGTGCAGCCCCACTTGCGGTCACACGGCAGTTTCTGCAGCGGAGCAAAACAATAGGAAACAAAAAGAGCTGTCGTATTGGTTCTTTTTAAAACATACAACTCAAGCAACTGCTGTACAGGCACGTCCTTCTCCTTCTCAGTCTCCGTGCCTTCTGCTCGAGAGGCGTTCAAAACAGTGACCGCCCCCCGAAAACGTAAATCAACGATGACTTCAATGACACTCAGAAAAGGAAACATATAATGCGCCAAACAGAAAATCAAGAGAGGAAATCACAAAATAAATTCTATGGGTAACCCATGAGGCAAGGTGCCGCTTGCTACTGTTATTGCCAGCCATCATGTCTTGCGTCGTTATTAAACATACACATGACGGAAGTACAACAGAGCACGGAAGCAATGCATTCTCGCCGTATCTAATCAACTCTTCTCATGCGTAGCGAGGCTACTCCCCCCTCCCGCAAATGAGCATTTGCTCTGGAGCAAATTGTAGCGTTCACACGTACCATTTTACATCGGTGCTGCCCCGCAAACGAGCATTTGCTCCGGAGCAAATTTTTAAACCACCTCCCTGAGGTGGGTTAATTTTGCTCCGGAGTAAGTTGTTTTCAGGGGCTACACCGGTGTAACTGTACACGTGTGAACGCTCTACTGGCGCAGCACCGGCGTAGCACCAGAGCAAATGTTGCCGTGTGAACACCCCTTAAGAGCTCACTGATTTCTTTGCCATTCATTTTTTTGCAGTTGAAATTCACAATATTCCAAGTAGTAGTTCCAGAGCTTGAAGAGGGTCTGTATACATCTACTATATTAAGTTTTCTGAAAAACATCCACATTATTAGCTATTCAGTGTTGATGATCTTATCAGGCCAAGAGTCAGAATTAGATTTCTCTGCTTGCTGTCAGAAAGGAGAATTGGTGGTGAGTCAGCTCAAAAGTCAGGACCCTGACTTGGTGCCATCAGCAACGAGGGACCAGTGGGTCTGTTTACCTTGTACTGCTACCAGGTCTATTGAATATGTCACTTGGTTTTATTACCTATAGAAAGATGTCAGGTGACATCACTTGTGTAGGTTTTTTTTTATGGTGACATCACTATTTTATAGAATATGCAATATATTTTCAATGCACTAAAAATGTTGAGATTATGTTTATTTGTGAGGAACAATTTCCGAAGAACTACCCATCCAATGCAATCTGGACACAAAAAGAAAAGACACGCCATAGATTAAAAAAAACAAAACAAAAATATCGACCATTATGGATGAAGAAAAGTTTAGACTTGTAGTTGCTCGAAAGATACTTGATGTCTTCAAGAGCACCGCCGAGCTGCCTTTGAGCAATGCACCGACGCCCCCCAACTACTCCCGTGCACAGTTGCATTAGTCACACTCTTACTGAGTATGTCTTTGTGTCAGTGTGTCTGTGTATCTCTGCATGCATGAGTCTGTGAGTTTCAAATCCTAGGGTAGTAGAACCACAGAAAATACCCCAAAACATTTCTGGTCGATCATCGGTATTCTATGGTGAGTTCTTATGAACACATGGGGGAAATCACATTCTTCTATAAAAGTGGGACTTAGAGCTAATTCATTCTTAAGAATGGTTCATGAATGAGGCCCAATGTCGCAGCTGGAGATCTGTGAATTCAACCCCTGTGCTGGCATCTTTGGATGAGTGGTTAAGAATGTGGCCCATGACTGAGGGGGCTCCAGGATCAATTTACCCTTGGAACTCACAATGGAGGTATCCTTTATTAAGGCACCTGACTTGAATTGCTCCCTGGGGGCTGTAAAGCTGCCTACTGCTCTTGTGTGTGTCACAAATGGAATGTTTTTGCAGTGTTCACATCTGTGATGGGTTAAATGCAGAGGTAAAATTGTATACAATACAAAGGATCTTGATCTGTGGTCTTCCTGGAGTTCACATGCTAGGAGTTAACCTTTTACACATTTCCTGCCTCAATTTGGGAGTTATTTTTTCATTTTTGATTGAAAATGACTTACTCATCTCATACTGTTTAACACTACACAAAATCCAGCCAATAATAAGAGCTCTGTTTAATATTTTAACAACGTCAATTAGTTGATGAACTAGTCACAATATTACAAACAGGTCTTAGTTTTGTATAATCACAACAGTTCATACCAACAAACACGACAATGAATACAATTGCATATTAATATCTTACAATGTCACTTGTGTTTTTGTTGACTTTGTTGAGATTAGATTTTGATTTTGTTTCATATTGTCATTTTCCTGTGTCTTTTGTTCATTCATGTCTTGTCTTATGCTTGGGTTTCCATCGAAAGATGTTCTCATCAGCCCTGTGCCTCAATCAGTGTCTCCCAATCAACTTCATTGAGCCACTCATGTTTTGTTCCAGTGGACCTCATTGCTCCATGCTTTCTGTGTGTGTGTGTGTGTGTGTGTGTGTGTGTGTGTGTGTGTGTGTGTGTGTGTTTTGTTTCCCGCTTTCATTTAGTCTGTGCATTGTTGTCATACATCATGTTTCCGAAGTTTATGTTTTCTGTCGGGCTGAGTCTATTATCTGTGTTTGTTACAATGTATCTTGTTTCATTTTTGGACTTTGTTAATGACGTGTGTTGATTATTTCGTGTGCCTTATTGTACTTTTTGAGTTTTGAAAATGGATCCTTCGAGATACATTCTGCACTCTTGCCTTGACTCCCTGATTCCCCCCGCTTGGGTCCTTGACCTTTAACCACCACTACCATGAAAACCTAATCCTGAGAATGCACAAAAAACAAATACAGACCAAAGGACCCAGTGGAAGGTGCACAGCATTGCCCTACATGCCAGTGCCTTACACGCCATCTGTCTGCTTGTCATTACCCTCAGCCTGCTGACCAAGCTGTCCAGTGACAGGCTGAAGAGGCAAATGCAGACACAATTTCTGTGCTGCAGCAGCTCACAGCCCATGGTCCTGAACTGAGGCAGCTCAAAGTCCCTGTTACTGTGACAGGGCAGCTCACTGCCCCCATTACTATTCTGGCGCTCATACCAGCTTATCGACTGCTCATGGCTCAGTCGCTGAACCATGTCCTGACTGGGCGGCCTGGATCACCTGTCGGCTGGCCATTTACCGACTGGTCCACCTAGTCTGCCGCATCAGTTGCCTGTCCAATTTCACAGCAGCTTGGCCAGGCTTGCCATGCCAGTCGCACGTCCATGCCAGAACTGGGTAGGTCTGATCGTGGCACCCGTCACTTGTCCACGTCATGGCTATATCGACTGCCTGGCCAGTTGCCTGTCCCAAGTCATGACTGAGCAACACGAACCGCAGTGCCAGTCATGTGTCCATGTTATAGCTGTATGGACCATTGCACTATTCATTTGACTATGTCAGACTGGTCCACGAGGACTGCTGCGGCAGTCGCTTGTCCATGCCACGGACATCTGGGCCAGTTGCCTGTCTCTCTCTCGCTCTCTCAATGCATGTCCTACAATCGTCATTGGATCCTGCCTTGGCGTACTTTTAAGATAAGATAAGATAAGATAAGATAAGAAAACCTTTTCTTGTCGCAAGTGAATTTTGAACATGTTAAAAATTTCCTTGCGAAAAGCAAAATCACCAAAACTCTTGGCGAAAGTCTGGTGGACATTTGGCAAACGTTTGCGAACTTCAACGTGTGACAAGCCCTGACGTGAGCAATCATTCACTATCTTTGCCGAGCGTCGCAGAGGGCTTGAGGGCAGAATATATAGCACTTAATATACTGTGTGAAAAGTCACAATGTGTATCTTGCATAGAGAAAATGTGATGACACTCAAATGCAGGCAATACCTCCGATAACCACATGTACCTTGTTACAAAACTAGAAATTAAATCATGGACTTGCATTATTTTTATATTTTGGTCTTCCCAGGCAAAATAACTGATGTGTGCTGCTGCTTTCAGTAAACATCATGCAGACATTTGTCTTGATGTTGGACAGCTACATTACCGTACAATGCAACAGCAGTACAGTCAACTCGTGGGTGGTCAAAATATTCTGAATTGTACCAATGTAAAAAGTAAAGTGATAAGTCATGCTCTGTTCAACTCCAACCAACCACCCTCATTCATTCAAGCTTTATGCACGATGCGCTACAATACGCCAAAGCAGCTCTCAGAGTGCTTCAGCGGAAACAGATTTTTTTCAAGAGCTGCCTGCCACACTTGACAAAACCAGAAATTGGCAATTCATTCGTATGTTAATTTTCCTTCTCCCCTCATTGTTTTATGCTCTTCTTTTGTCACAATCACTTCTTCCCTGCACTGGTTCAAATTGCAGAGTACATAGATTTTTTTTTTTAAATGCAACTGAGAATAATAGTCTAATCAAGACAAAATTGACTCTAATCTTTTCCATTAATAATGGGACAATTTGAGAGAAAACCAATAGAAATAAACAGCACTATACATTGCATGGTGAATAACAGACATTGAAAATTATTGGGAGTAAGAATAGACACAAGTACAGAGATGGATTCTCTTGGAGGTTGTTTTAACTTACCAACTTAAACATGGTCTAGCAGTTGAAGAGCAGTGGACCACCAAGCACTTTCAAAACTAAAAAGTGAAAAAGACAGGGACATATAACGGAAGGGTATTAATTGCTGTCAGGTGATCATTCTTGACAAAGGACTGGTATCTAAATTTTAATATTGAAAATGTTTGAAAAAAATATGGAGAGAAATCCAAAGAAAACCAGCAACTGATCATACCTTCTGATATTTAGAAAATTATTCTCTTTCAGAGAATAATACACTTCTGCAGTGGTACTGACTTAAATTACTAATGCCAGTCAGTTATCACCACAGGTGATTTTTTTTTCAAATTAACATCTTTGGGAGCAGCATGTAGGAAAGGCAATATTTATAAATTACTGAAAATGCATTTCACTCTTCACTATTTAGAAGTCTTTTTCCCCCTGGAAAACACATAATGTAAAGTTCCCAAACATAGCTAAGTACCAACTAAAGTGATCAGCCGATAATTGAGGCATTTCCAATTTTGACACGTAGATGTTTCCCTGCTTTGTAAGGAACTACAACTTTAAAATCCCTTCACAAGGCTTTATATTCCCTGTGCAAAAAGTCCTTTGCCTTGTTCTTTTTGCAAGTCAGCCTTTATTTGAGAGCTCTGGGAGGCTGGGATTTATCTTTCTTTTTGCAAAACACTTGAATTTCTGCTCTCGAGTCCTGAACTCATTGTACCACTATTCATAAACTGAGCCATCTGACAGCTGTGTAGGAGCCTGTGCCACAATGTTCAGTTTCACGCTCCTCCAAAGTGCAGTTCAGATAGTTTACCATTTACTGCTCTTACCCTGTTTATGTTAAATATTCTAGCAGCATCAACAGTTTGCTGTCAATGTTGATGCTATTTTTTAGTGCAGGCTAAGACAATACATCCTGATATATATAATTCATTTGCATTTCTGGTTTGTCATTCGATTTTGTATTTGTTCATTTCTAAAGATATTAGAACATTTGTTGCTTCATTTTCTTGCCAGTTCAATTCAAGATTGTTCAGCCATGCAGACAAATCTGAAGATTCATTTCGGGTGTCCTCGGTTTGCTCCTATTTTGTCATTCCAATATCAACATAAGTAACTGGGCCGTGATTTGCTTTACGGCAAAGTAGAAAGTTAAAAAATGTCCTTAATCACCCTGTTTGGCTTAAGAGAGGCCACAGTTTAAAAAGATACTTTGGCTTCCCAACACTTTGCCTACACTTTTCCGAAATGTGTGAAATAATGAATCTAATGCTATGCAACACAGTCATGAAATCATTTTAAAAGTACCTGTTGGATGTCAATGTATTGTTGTTGTTCAAGATGTGTCAGAAATGTACAAATATTTGTATGACAAAAAACATATTTATTTAAAATCTAAACTACAAGTCATCCCTGGGAATTGAACACGATTTTTTAACATTTTCTGCAAAACAGTTCAGTTTTGTGTGAAGAGTAAACAAGACATGACTTGCCTTGTCTCCTCATCTCATTGGTGACCCCGATGTGAACAAAAATTTTCAAAGGAAGCATCGACAGCGGTCAACTTGATGTTACAAAATATTTCCATGTAGTGGCATCGTTTTATGCCTCGATGACAGCCAGAGCAATAGCACTTCTGGAGGCTCCACCATCTATCGACAGGTTTGATGCACTCAAGTCATATCTTTTGAGACTCTCTGAATTGTTCAAATTAGATCAGGCAGACCACCTGCTGTCCTTCTGGATGGCAAACCGTCTGAATTGCGCTAGACTCAACTGATCACTCATTTCTGTTCACCCACATATTCATGCGGCAGCTTCCAGATGCAGCGCACACCACATGAGCCATTTCCCCCCTCTCTTCCTCAAAAAAGCTTGCTGAGGAGGCAGACGGTTTTCTTTGCCAATCACCAACAGTCACTGGAGGACACTACAAACATGATTGTCGCAGTGACAACCCATCGTCAATGTGACGACAGTTTGTGTTTCTACCACACCGGATGTGATGCCAAAGCCAGGCAGTGTCGCAAACCCTGCAGTTTCAAGGGGTCACGGAAATTCGAGGGCCAGCACTCATTAGCAGCTACATGTGCTGATCGGGGCGGGGCTGCAAGCTGTTCTTTAATACAGGCTAATAGTGTCTAGCGCTCAACAGCATGGCCAGCGGACATGGAAGCTGCTAATGTCATGCCTATACACACCTATGGCACCTGGTACAGTGGTACCTCTACTTACGAAATTAATTGGTTCTGGGAAAAAAAATTGTCACTCCAAAATTTTGTAAGTAAAGACATGTTTTCCAAGTAAATGCCCTAATCCATGTAAATGCCCTTATCCGTTCCAAGCCCCCCCACTAATTCAGACATAAATGTAAATAAACATGATCAATTAACTTTTAACTGCGTCTTCATCGTTTTTTGCCCTCTTTAGTTCATGTTCTCTCATGAGTGATTTTTGACTGCCGTTTTGTAAAGAACAGCAGTTCTTTACAAAACCAAGGACGCTTGCCTTTAACAGTCCTTTGAAAATGTCCACGCAGCTGGCAAACGTCAGCATAGTGAGCGATTGCCGGACGGGTGAACATTTTTTCTGGGTAATTCACATTTACGTAAAACTACCCGAAAGCTTCATGGGCCGAGGGACAAATGACGAGGATGCTGCATAGACACATATCTATCTATTTATCTATCTACACACATAGACACAAACGGTAGAGGTCCGTCTTAGCCAATGGGATGCCAGTAAGATGCTAGGTAGTAAGTAGCCAATGGCAGAGCAGCTACAAGTATGTTGCATTCAGGAAACTCAGAGCTGCAAGTCGCAAACCATACTGTATTTTTACCTTTCGTATGTTGAAATTTCTTTCGTAACATGAGGCAATATTTTCCTGTTAAGACGTTCCGTAACTTGAACATTTCGTATGAAGAGACGTTTGTAAGTAGAGGTACCACTGTATGTGGATTTGTGTTTTGGTTTCATAAACATTGACCGATATCAAAACTCCCCTTTCTTTCTAAGATCCTTGAATGTACCTCCCAAATCAAGACTCCCAACAATCACCAACAAGACACTTTATGAGCAATTTAAATCCGGCTCCGTCCCCACCATAGTACCAAAACTGTTCTTCTCAGAGTCACCAATGATCTCCTCCTCTCCTCTGACTCTGGCCTATTCTCCATCCTCATCATTCTAGACCTCTCCACCACTTTCAATACAATTAACCATGCCATTCTGCGTAACCGTCTCAAATCTTTTATCCACATCACGGGTGACACCCTCACATGGCTAACGTCATTCCTTTCGGAGAGCTAACACAACTGCTACATCTCGATTGTCCCCTGTCCCAAGAATCCCTCAGGTTTCGGTACTGGGTCCTCTCCTGTTCCTCCTGTACAGCCTCTCCTTCGGTCAGATTATGTCATGGTTTTGGTCTCAGCCCTGGGTCCATTTGTTTTTTTCTTGTTTCAGTGCCTGCGTGAGTGAGGGGCATTCCCTCCAGCGACCTTTGTCGTACTTTGTCAGTATTGCATTTTTCGATAAGAGAACTTTTGTAATTACTAATCCTTGTCTACGGTTTTGGGATCCTATTCTATCCATATTAAACTGGAACCTGGCATTATCCATCGCCATGGCCTCCAATTTCATTTTTACCTCGATGACATTCAAATCTACACATGTGCCAAATCCACTCCACTCTCTCTAACTGCCCTACTGATATTAGCTCCTGGATGCAAAGTAACTTTCTCAAGCTTAACTGTACCAAGTCTGACATGATAATAATAGGTCCCAAATCCCTCACCTCACCAACTCTAAACTTTCACCTCTCTTTTCACCCCACTGCCTAAAACCTTGGAGTTATCATGGACATCAATCTCACCTTCTTCCAACATAGTAAAGAAGTGACAAAAACAGATTTTTAGCATCTCAAGAATATTGCCCACAATCAACCCTCGCTCTCTTTCCCTGGATCTGAAAATTATACCCATGCCTTTATTTCATCTTGTATTGATTACTGCAACCTCATCCTATATGGAAAACCGTAAAATCTCAACAAATTTCAATACATTAAAAATTCTGTGGCCTCTTTCTTCACCCATACCCATTTCCGTGACCACATTGTCATATAAAAGGTTATTATTATATGAGTAGTGTTTTATAAAAGTTTGTATTGTGATATGTCATACTTCAGTTGATTGACAGGTCCCGCCTATAAGGGGGAGTTCCAAGAAGTAACTGTTCGAGTGAGCGCACCGCATGTCTTACTGCTCTGCCGCATTGCTATTAAAAACCACACAAAACGTGAACCTTGCCTGCTGACTATTATTACGGGGTGTCAGAAATTCCGGACGGGCGCATCCCTTCTAAAAAAATGGCCAAGTTTAATCCGCCGGAGAGTTTTCCCTTCGACCGACCGAATGAATGGGCAGATTGGAGGCAGTGCTTCCAGCGCTTCTGCGTCGCGACCAAACTCAACAAAGAGGACAGCGAGGTCGAGGCCAGTTCGCTGATTTACGCCATGGGGCCTGAAGCGGAGAACATTTTTCGATTTTTCACGATATCCGAGGACGATAAGAAGACATTTGATGTTGTGTTGGGAAAATACGACGAGTACTTCTATCCCAAGAGGAACGTGATTCACGAGTGCGCCTGCTTTCACCAAGTGCAGGAGATAGCAAGGGAAAAAACAGCAGGCAGAGGAAAACCCAAGTGGAAGCCAAAAAGAGAGCAAGTGGAGAGCAAGGAGAACCAAAATGTGGAAGGTGCTGGGCATTTCAGATAAGGATTTATCACGCAAGTAGCAGCTAATGGCTGATCTTACTTTAGCCCAAACTGTTCAGACCGTACATCAGTCCGAGGAGGTTGTGCTCCAAGTCCACCAGCGGGGGGGGGGGGGCATTCGCTGCAGTGCAGGAGATAGCAAGGGAAAAAAAACAGCAGGTAGAGGAAAACCCAAGTGGAAGCCAAAAAGAGAACAAGTGGAGAGCAAGGAGAACCAAAATGTGGAAGGTGCGGCAAACCTAAACACAAGAAACAGGAAAAATGCCCAGCCTTGAAATCAACATGCAACAAATGTCATAAAGTGGGTCACTGGGAGTCAAGATGCCACACTAAATCAGTCAGAGAAGTGACAGAAAATGTTCCAGATAGTGTTTCAGAGGTACCATATTTCCTGGGGGCAGTCACGAAATCCAGCAAAAATGATGAACAGTGGACTGTACAGTTAGTGATAGGGGAAACACCGGTCAGATTCAAAATCGACACGGGTGCCGATACAAACATAATGTGTGAAGAGACATTCACTAGTTTGACCCCTAAGAAGATATTAGAGCATCCTAATGTAACACTGTGCAGCCCTGGCGGTCAGTTGGACTGTCTGGGGAAGTTTCGAGCCACCACAAAATACAAAGATAACCTCTACTCCTTCCCAGTGTACGTCATCCGTGGCCAGAATGCGAACAATCTGCTGAGCAGAGACACAGCTACAGCAATGGGCTTGGTGAAGCGCATCGAAGAAGTTCGCGACGCGTTCGGGCAGCATGGAACTCTGAAGACAGAACCAGTTAAGATCCTGTTGAAAGAGAATGCTCAACCGTACGCAGTGCATACGGCACGGAGAGTACCCCTACCCCTCATGAAGAAAGTGAAAGAGGAAATCCAGCGCATGGAGGAGAACGGCATAATAGAACCAGTGACAGAGCCTACGGACTGGTGTGCGCCAATGGTGCCCGTTTCGAGAAAAAATGGAAAAGTGCGCATTTGCGTGGACTTGAAGCGGCTGAATGAAGCTGTGAGGAGAGAGAGGTATGTCCTTCCTACAGCAGAGGATATCACTGCAGAGCTGAGCGGTGCCACCGTATTCACATCGTTAGATGCGGCCTCAGGGTTTTGGCAGATCCCTCTAAGTCCAGAAAGCAGCAAGCTTACCACTTTCATAACACCATTTGGGAGGTACGCCTTCAAACGCCTACCTTTTGGGATCACAAGCGCCCCAGAGATTTTCCAAAGGAAAATGGCTGAGACTGAATGGCCTCGAAGGCGTGGCCGTCTACATGGATGATATTCTGGTCCATGGGGACACCCCGGAGCAGCACGACCAGCGTCTCGACAAGGTGTTGGAGAGGATAGAGTCAGCCGGCTTGAAGTTAAACAGAGAGAAGTGTGTGTTCCGACAGAACCAGATCCGCTTCCTCGGTCATGTGATCAACAGGTTTGGTGTCAAGCCTGACCCGGATAAAGTCACGGCAATCCGTGAGCTTCCGCAGCCACAGAACGTGCAGGAGTTGAAGCGCGTCTTAGGGATGTTCAACTACCTTGGAAAATACATTCCCAACCTGTCGACAGTGGCCCAGCCACTATATGAACTGTTGAAATCCAAGACAGCCTGGACTTGGGACCACGCTCAGCAGGAAGCATTCCAGCGCATGAAAGATATCCTGTCAACCTCTCCAGTCCTGAAGTTTTACGACGTGAACCGACCCACTGCCGTCTCTGCTGATGCCAGCAGCTATGGCATTGGTGGAGTGCTGCTGCAGCTGCATGACGGGTGTTGGCAGCCGGTGGCGTACTGTTCACGACGACTGTCTGAGGCTGAGACTCGATACGCCCAGATTGAAAAAGAATGTCTGGCAAGCGTCTGGGCCTGTGAGCGATTTGGGAAGTATCTGTGTGGCCTTGATGACTTCAAGTTGGTCACCGACCACAAACCACTCGTGCCGCTCATGAACAAGAAGGACCTCGACAATGTTCCAATACGATGTCAGAGACTACTTATGAGACTAATGAGGTTCAAGTCAACAGCTGAGTACGCCCCGGGAAGAACGCTGACAGTGGCCGACACCCTTTCACGGAGTCCACTACCGTGCCTGGAAGAGGAGACTGACACTCACTCAGAGGTGGAGTGTTATGTAGCTGCCGTCGTCGAGTGCACGCCAGCCACGCCAGGGCCGCGACCAGACTCAACAAAGAGGACGGCAAGGTCCAGGTCAGTTCGCTGATTTACGCCATGGGGCCCGAAGCGGAGAACATTTTTCGATCTTTCACGATATCCGAGGACGATAAGAAGACGTTTGATGTTGTGTTGGGAAAATACGACGAGTACTTCTATCCCAAGAGGAACGTGATTCACGAGCGCGCCTGCTTTCACCAACGAACGCAGCGGCCCGGTGAAAAGGCGGAAATGTTCATCAGAGCCCTATATGAACTGTCAGAACACTGTGACTTCGGCGTAAACAGAGATGAACACATCCGTGACCGCATAGTTGTGGGCATTTTGGATAAGGATTTATCACGCAAGTTGCAGCTGATGGCTGATCTGACTTTAGCCCAAACTGTTCAGACCATACGTCAGTCCGAGGAGGTTGCGCTCCAAGTCCACCAACAGGGGGGGACATTCGCTGCAGTGCAGGTGATAGCACGGAAAAAAACAGCAGCCAGAGGAAAACCCAAGTGGAAGCCAGAAAAGAGAGCAAGTGGAGAGCAAGGAGAACCAAAATGTGGAAGGTGCGGCAAACCTAAACACAAGGAACAGGAAAAATGCCCAGCCTTGAAATCAACATGCAACAAATGTCATAAAGTGGGTCACTGGGAGTCAAGATGCCACACTAAATCAGTCAGAGAAGTGACAGAAAATGTTTCAGAAAATGTTTCAGAGGTACCATATTTCCTGGGGGCAGTCACAAAATCCATTAAAAATGATGACCAGTGGACTGTACAGTTTGTGATAGGGGAAACACCGGTCAGATTCAAAATCGACACGGATGCTGATACAAACATAATGTGTGAAGAGACGTTCACTAGTTTGACCCCCAAGAAGAAATTAGAGCATCCTAATGTCACACTGTGCAGCCCTGGTGGTCAGTTGGACTGTCTGGGGAAGTTTCGAGCCACCACAAAGTACAAAGATAACCTCTACTCCTTCCCAGTGTACGTCATCCGTGGCCAGAATGTGAACAATCTGCTGAGCAGAGACACAGCTACAACAATGGGCTTGGTGAAGCGCATTGAAGAAGTTCGCGACGCGTTTGGGGAGCATGGAACTCTTTAAACAGAACCAGTTAAGATCCTGTTGAAAGAGAATGCTCAACCGTACGCAGTGCATACGGCACGGAGAGTACCTCTACCCCTAATGAAAAAAGTGAAGAAGGAAATCCAGCGCATGGAGGAGAACGGCATTATAGAACCAGTGACAGATCCTACGGACTGGTGTGCGCCAATGGTGCCCGTTCCGAGAAAAAATGGAAAAGTGCGCATTTGCGTGGACTTGAAGCGGCTGAATGAAGCTGTGAGGAAAGAGAGGTACGTCCTTCCTGCAGCAGAGGATATCACTGCAGAGCTGAGCGGCGCCACCGTATTCACATCGTTAGATGCGGCCTCAGGCTTTCGTCAGAATCCTCCAGCAAGCTTACCACATTTATAACACCATTTGGGAGGTACGCTTTCAAACGCCTACCTTTTGGGATCACGAGCGCCCCAGAGATTTTCCAAAGGAAAATGGCTGAGACTCTGAATGGCCTCGAAGGCGTGGCCGTCTACATGGATGATATTCTGGTCCATGGGGACACCCCGGAGCAGCACGACCAGCGTCTCGACAAGGTGTTGGAGAGGATAGAGTCAGCCGGCTTGAAGTTAAACAGAGAGAAGTGTGTGTTCCGACAGAACCAGATCCGCTTCCACGGTCATGTGATCAACAGGTTTGGTGTCAAGCCTGACCCGGATAAAGTCACGGCAATCCGTGAGCTTCCGCAGCCACAGAACGTGCAGGAGTTGAAGCGCGTCTTAGGGATGTTCAACTACCTTGGAAAAC
>NW_017805548.1:2951573-2969073 GCF_001891065.2 Hippocampus comes
CTCGTCGTGGCGTGCATGCATATGTGCACGAGTGCATGGTCGTGTGTGTGTGTGTGTGTGTGTGTTTGTGTGTGTGTGTGTGTGTGTGTGTGTGTGTGTGTGTGTGTGTGTGTGTGTGTGTGTGTGTGTGTGTGTGTGTGGGTGTGTTGACTCTTCCACCATGTCTTGAACGTGAACTTTTTGAGGGCGTTGTATCCGTTGACCTGGCATTTTGTATCAACGACATGGCAAACCAGGGAAAAAAAAACAGTTCTGTGTTCAGTTGAACAGAAGAATAAGTCGGTTTGCATATCTTGGAAATGAAGCAGACAAAAACCACACTTGAGTTCAGCCCCGGTAGTGAGAAGTTGAGCGGCCATGCTGTACAGAATTGATGTCTCTTGAGAGTTCCTGCGTCTGTTAATTGGTGACAAGATCAATAATCCTTCTGAAAATGGAGTCTGGAAGTTGATTTTGCTCTTGAGAGAGATATTTGCTTAGGTATGTGCACCAGCAATTACTGCAGATCAGATTGCCTACTTGAATGTTCTTATTCAGGAATACATTCAGTACTGAGTAGAGCTGTTTCCACATCATCCTCTTAAATCTAAGCACTACTCTCTCTGTCACTATCCGGACCTCATTCTTCTGTTTGGACCTCTCATCTGTCTTTGGACATTGAAATTCGAGAGCAGGCATACTTTTTTTAAGCAGTGTGCCAGGAAACTGCACAACTTTTAAAATGTGTGTGCTACTTTTGCAGAGCAACACTAGCTGCTCCAAGCATATTAGTTGCAGGAAGATTTTCCCTCCTGTCAAGTTGGAAAAAGGAACTGAGTTCTATGTTGATTACAGTGAGAAAATCAAGTTGGCAACTGCACCATTTAACTTCACTCATGACTCTATTGCAGCCACATGTGTTGTCAGTATCAAAGGGACAAAGTTCACAAAAGGGAATGTATGTTGTTGTCGGACACCTTCACACGGGTGAGATCATCTTCATTTTGATCCATCCTGGGGACTGTGTGAACAGTGGTACCTCTACTTATGAAATTAATTGGTTCTCGAAGAAATTTCTTAAGTAGAAAATTTTGTAAGTCGAGACGCCTTTTCCATGTAAATGCCCTAATCCATTCCAAGCCCCACCAAAATTCAGACAGAAATATTTTCTAAAGCATAAAAATGCATCAAAATATGTAACAAATACATGTTACAATTAGATTATTGCACAATAAAGGAGAGTCATGCATAATGTAAACAACAAAGTATAAAGAATAAAAATGGTCATTTAACTTTTAACTCATCATCTTTTGCCCTCTTTAGTTCATGTTCTCTCTCAGAAGTGCTTTTTGCCTGGTGTTTTGTCAAGAACTGATCCAAGGACCTTTGCTTTTGTCGGCTTTTAAAAATCCTTCGAAAATGTCCAAGGGAAACATCAGCAAAGTGAGCGATCGCCCGACTGGTGAACACTTTTTCTGCGTGTTTCACATTTAGATAAAACTCGGAACACCTCGTGGCCCGAGGGGCAAACGACGAGGACGCTGCATAGACAAATATTTATCTATTTATCTATCTACATACATAGACACATACAGTAGACCCAACTGGTCAACACTTTTTCTGCGTCTTTCACATTTACATAAAACTCGGAACACCTCGTGGCCCGAGTGGCAAACGACGAGGACGCTGCATAGAAACATATTTATGTATTTATCTATCTACATACATAGACACATACAGTAGAGGTCCCTCTTAGCCCATGGGATGCCAGGAAGAGGCTTGGTAATAGCCAATGGCAGAGCAGCTAGAAGTATGTTGCATTCAGGAAACTCTGAGGAAATTTCTTTTACAGCCACTGTGCACTTGAGCGCAGATCTTTTGGACACTGTTGGGGTAAAGCGGCCTTCTTTCTTCCACGTGTTCGTTGAATTTTGGACGAGGAGAATGTTGGTAATCCAAATAAAGGCTGGAGTCGATGAACAGTTCCTTCGAAGCTTTTAATAACGGAATATTGCGGGCACCCGCAAATTACAGACAATGGCTGCGCGTCACGAGTGCGAAGCAGGAAAAGGCTCACATCATTTTTATACCATCAGAAGGGCGGTACCATAGTGTGATATCATAACTTTCATTTCTCCTAAACCGATTCTCAGCTTGGCGCATTCCAAAGTTTGTGCGTCTTCAGTAGGGAGTATTCCAATTCTAGGTGATGATTTTTACAAGGACGCCAAGCTACACTGCGGGCGTGGGAAAGTTATACAGCATGACTAAATATGAGCAGAATACAGACTTCAACACATAGCTCTCAAACATTCAGTATTGATGCGGAACAGCGCAGTCATACAGTTAACACAGTTGGTATTTGTCAAGCCCTTCACTATGGCATCCAATCCTAACAAAGGTTAGTCAAGAAAGTGTGCTAATCTTAGTAGTGGTGACAAACTTCAGTGGTGTAGTCCAGGGAAAAACGCGGGTAGACGGCTTCTACGCGTATACCTGCTTATTTTTCAGTCAGCATGGCATATACCCACTTCTCAATCCCTCTGGATGCGCGCTGTTCAGTAATATCTGTGAGCTAGATTGCCCCTTCTTTCCTCAAGGATGCTAAAGCCATGACCCAAACTCCTCTGCCTCTAACTGGGTAGTCCTTGGTTGATTAGGTTGGTTAACATTTGGCATGAGGACCGTTGAGACAATCAGAGGCAGAGAAGGGCGGGTCATGCCGAGGAAAATATTGCTAACATGTCAGGTGCTTGTGTCGCTCCAGTTGATAGATTAAGTCACTCTAGGTCTCTTTGAGAGATACGTGATTATTTAAAATGCAAGAAAGGCAGAACAAACATCTTTAAAGTGAGTGGTTGTATTTTTTTGAGGATAACCGTTATTTAGACACTCTTTCAAATGATGAACTGCCTCGTTTTCCTTGACTAATCAGGTAGCAATGGTGTAGTTTAAAATATGTACGTATGTTAGCGTGGGTCAAGTGGTAATCCCTGAACCCCACTCTGCCCGTAATAGTAATCAACACAAGTTTAACATAATGTGGGTTGAGTTGAGGATTTTTCATGAAGTGACCAAATCACACTTTTCAACCACAGAAAAGGGCTTTAAATCTTGAGTAACAAATGCTCCCACTGCATGGTGTGGACCCTCAAGGTAAACCTTTAAGATGGATTCAGTCACAATGTACAGCTCAAACTACATGGAACACTTAAAAAATTCTAGATCTTGATGAATGATATTCCAGTAGAAATGAAATGAGTTGGAAACAAATTAACATCATAATTGTTGGGAATAATGGAGGAATCATGAACAACTGGATTGACAATCATATTCAAAATAAAAGATGAAAAGAAATCTGATCACAGGATGACTGAACTTCTGTTTTACGCAAAGCAATTCAAAGACTCAGAGCCTCAGTACTGTGTGATTTTGCACTCCTTACAGCCTTTGGGCAGGATCCCGATGAGACTACTATTCTCCTGAGAGATCTTGGAGTCAAGTAAGTGACGGGAGGCACAAGGCTGAGTGAAGATGTAAACTGCAAAGTTAGCTGCTAGTGCTAACTACAAGTGAGCTAACCAGAATATATTTCTGTGTGAAGATACAATAAGCGATGTAGCTGGAAATGCAGATAAATCTATATAGTGCAATTGTCTGGCGACCAGCCTCTTGCCCAAGCACATCCACGACCCAAATGAAGATAAGCGATACAAAAAAATAAATGGATCAGTGATGAAAGTCCTCCGGATTTTCCCGGAATTCGGATTTTCAAATTTTCATGAAAATTTCTCCGGAAAATTGAGGAAAAATTGTCTAAAATTAATCCGGATATTAGTTGACAACATTGAACGAACACGCGTTTGCGTTCGTTGTTTTATTTTCACGAGCATAGCCATGTTGAGGCACTAACACTGGTAACAGGAAATAGATTTTCGTCTCTTTATAAACACACTTGCTAAACCCCAGTGGAACGAATAAAAGACGCCGTGGACAAGACAGTTGTCGTAAAAAATATATTTGGACAAAAAGGGAAACAAACAGATTGGCAGAAAAACGTGTCCGTCCGACTTCGAGCGTCGTGTCGTCTCGGCTAGCTTAGCTTAGCTGTTGTCGTATGTCGTGTGTGACATTGTTGCGTCGGCGCTGATTGGTTGAAATCAAAAGACGCGCGCGTGCGTACATGTTCGCGCTGGCGCACGCACAGCAGAAAGCAGCGGACTATCGACCGCTGAGGCGCGCTTTGCTCGAGTGGCGTCGCCACAACAGTAACTCCCTCGCCTCGCATTCTCATGGCCTCGACATATCTCGGAGATTTCGAAATTTCGGCGAGAAGTGTGTGTATGTATATATATATATATATATACACATATTTTTTTTTCCGGAATTTTCAGGAAAGTCCACTTTCATCTTTCATCTCTGATGGATCGATGCACTGCATAAGAATAGTGTACATCGCAGAGAACATTGGTCGTTTAATTATCAAGGATTTGTTTTAAATGGTGGAAGAGAGATAAAATGGTTGGAGTGGGGTGCTGAAGAGTTTCCAAGAGCATGTGGTTGGCACCTAGCAGTGATAATGAGACACATCTCACCCTGTCACCTCTCCACCACTATGACACCTGCAGCAGCTTTCAACTCGCCCACGCTGGCGTCCAAATATAAGTCCATCTGTCTGTTTTTATGACAAGGTTAAGTTTTCAAGTTAGTGTTTCCACTTCCCATTGTTGTACTGTACAGTGCCATACTATAGTATACTAAAATATACATATATATAATATTATACAAGCATGCCCACATTATGCCACAATGGATGCCTTTGCCTACCTCAGCTTTTTTTGTCAATAGCTCGCAGTTCTTGAAAGCTATTTCTACATAGTAATGGATGTATTTATTTTTATGATAGTACATCTGACAAAGATGGTCTGGTCCATCACTATGCCTATTCTCGCTACCTCAGGTCAGCTAACCAACTGCTCTTCTCGGGACCAAAGTTTAGGCAAGGAGGAATATAAACTTTTCCATTGCTGGTCCAAAACTGCAGAATGACAGGTAAGCATCCTTACTCCGTACTAGTTTTGAATATCTGCCTCAAAACCCATGCATATTCTTTACCTTTAACACAGTTTGAGACTGTGCCCTTGTTTTGGTGTCTTATGGATGGATGGATCTATTTTGTTGACGTTGTACATTTATTTATTTTCACAGTGTTGTCTATTTTTGTTGATTATTTCTAATTATGTTATGTTGTATTATCCATGGAGAGTCACGGTGTCTAATCACTGGTGAGCTATTTTTGGAATAGGCCTGCGGGCTATACTCATGTAGTCCCTGAGGGCTTCCTGGTTGGTGACCCCTGCTCTAAACAGACCAGGAAAAAACTTAACCATGCTTTTATCTCCACTACACTTAACTATTGTAATTGTCAGGAATAACAGCATTTTCATATAACGGCATTCATAATTTTAATTTTTGAGTAACGGAAAAATCAAGTTCATGACTTTACTTGTCATTGCAATGCTGTTGCTGTTGTCAATGATGTAATGAGCAGCATCAAGACAAATCACTGCAATGTGAACAGTTCAACCTTTTTTCAGTATTTGTATTATCTATACTGCTAACAATTGACATTATCATCAGCCTTCACACCATAAAAAGTAAGCCGCATGGCTGAGAGGTCATTGTTTGTCACACAGTCCTCAGTCATGGTTTTAATAAGTGAAATGCATGTAGTGACGCCCCTCGAGCGAAGCGCGACTCAGCAGTCAATAATCCACTGCTCTCTGTTGTGTGTGCGTCAGCAGACATGTACGCACGCGCGCGTCTTTTGACTCAACCAATCAGCACTGACGCAACGGACTTTCCACATCAAAGAGCTTTGATCTACCACACAAGCTAATATAGCCTAGCCACAACAACAGTGAAGCTAGTGAGTTGAGACGACACGATGCTCGTGGTCGGACAGACACGCTCTCTTTCTGTCATCTGTATGTTTTTCTTTTTCTATCCGAATATATATTTTTCTACAATCAATAGCTGTCCTGTCCACGTCTTTTTTCGTCCCACTGGGGTTTAGCCAGTGTTGTTATAAAGAGACCAGAAATCTCTTTATGCATACATTTCCAGAATATTTCTCTACACATTCATGGTTCAGGCGGAAATAAACGTGAAATTAAAAGCAGTGTTCAGACTTGTGGCGAAATGTTTGTGTCATGCTGTTTGGAGATATGACTTGAATAAATAAGCCATCATTTTCAGTCTACACAGTGACAGTGGTGTTGTTGACAATCACTCGGATTGGCAGTTAGCCAGCAAATGAAAAATCAGTGCATGACATGCAATGTGCCTTTGCTTGTGTGGAGCACATTGAGTTGCCTTGAAGATGAAATCTATCCATGTATTTTCTAATCTGCTTATCTTCACAAGGGTTCCATTAAACTGCCATGCATGTTTTTGGAACGTGGAAGGAAAACCCATGCAGGCACAGGGAGAATATGCAAACTGCACACAGGAAGGTCAGAGCCAGAATCGAACCCTGCACTTCTGCAAGACGGATGTGCTAATCAGTCGACCACCATGCCGCCCTGAATATGAAATTGAGGATACGGTGATCCCTCGCTATAATGGGCTTCATTTTTTGCAGCTTCAGTACATCGCGTTTTATTCCAAAGTACTGCTTTCAGGAAAAAATGCAGAATGATTCAGAGGTTTTGTACATGTCTGTGCGCATGATTTGTTCCCGGCGCGACGTTGACCAATGACAGCACGAGTGGATTTATCCCGTGAGCTGATTAGCTGCGCATCTTTGCAGCCCCGCCCAGCACCTTCCCTTCTGTCTCGTCACGCTGTTGAGTCTCTGATCGTTCGCCGGCCTCTCTCCGACATACTGTCTCTTCTGTTGTATTTGCGATATGCTCTATAAGCGCGGGGTGGGGGGGGTGATTGGGTGATTGGGCTTGTAGCAGCAGCAGCACTTCTCTCTTCGCCTTCTCCTCATCAATACCAATTAATTTTCTTTTCATAAAGACGTCGGCTGCGCGGGGATAGCTAGCTGGAGGCTCATGGCAGCTACACCGTCAGAGCGTAAAGTGAGAGTCGACTACTATGCAATCAACACAAGTCTCTGTCACGTTGCGCGGTGGTGGTGGACCCTAAAAAGCAGGCAAGAGGGAGGAGCAGGTTGAACTTGACGAATTGTATTGATAAAATACAGAGAAACTAAATCCAAAACAAAGTCCAAAGTATCAAACAAAAATCATGACTAAAGCTAAAACCTAATAGTGACCGAAACATGACTGAAACAAACATGACAGGAACAAACAATGTCCCGACAATGAGTGATCGGGGCGAGAGTCCTTTTATACAACTAATGACGTAATGACCAACAGGTGAGCCGCTGCAGGTGTAGCCCTACACTGCCACCTGTTGGTCACAAACAGAACCGTGACAGCATCTTCGCCTCTCTCAGAAGGCAATGCTGATTCATACTGTACAGTACTGTACTGTATAGCCAATGTACAGTTGTGCACAAAAAGAAAAAAAAGGGAAAGAAATGTATGATCAGCATTCACTTTCACTTACATCAATTTCTTGGATAATCTCTTTTATTTTGATCAGTTTTACTCTCTCTTCCAGTGTCAGCTCTTCTTGTCTTCATTGCTTGGCATCCAAAGGTCCGTTTTGTAGCCATTTTAGCAATGCAACGAAATACTTCCTGGACTACTGCGCATGTGTAAACCAGTGTGGTAGTTGCTGTTGCAGTTTCGGAGCAAAGCAGTAGAGGCTGAGGTTGGATTAGACTTTGGCAGAAAGCTTGTTTTGAATGTCGTTGCGAGGCAAGAGCAGAGAAAAAGATTTCGTATAATGGAACAGGGGGATGTTTTGTTCTAGGGGGAGCAGAAAAGTGGGAATGGCTTTCATTTTTTCACACTAGGGGGCATTTTCGCCCATGTAGGTTTCGTTGTAGAGGAGTTTCACTGTATATATATATATGCGGCCCGGTGGTCAACTTGTTAGGACATGTGTGTGTGTGTGTGTGTGTATGTTATAACTAGGCCTTAGACTGAGTTGATATTATTTTACCTTACATCTGTCTGTGCTGTACAACATGTAAAATCATTTTCAAGAAGACGGTAATTGATTCCGAGAATGTTTTTTTTTTTGTTGTTTGTTTTTGTTATTTGGTTGTTTTTTTTTTAATGCTCATGTCCATGTGAAATATTTTGTGGTATTTTTCCCGGCTCTTCCCTGGTCCAACCCTTAAATCTTCCATGTACAATCTGTCTGTTGTATGAGTGAGTCTGTCAGTATTTTTTGTCCTTCTGATAGTATGCTTAGCTTTCATACTTTTTTTTTCTTCTTTGCTTTGGTTGAAAACAAAAACACAAATATTTTGACAGTGTGCTAATTCCTCCTTTTCGGTTCACTTGTCTGCCCTCCTCATAACAAGTTCTGTCTCTATCCCTGAGCTGGATGCCTTTTCACCCTGCCAAGAAGGCAGACTAACATTTTGCATGTAGGAGGGCTGGCTGAGCTGTACTGTTCCTTTCCATATTTATGACTGAGAGGTGTGCAAGGAATTACTCCCACACCTCCTCCTGAATTGCCATTTTCTCCCTCAGCTTCCATTCATGTTCTCTCTTTCCATCGGTCAAAGATTCCACTGTGTTTACGAATCGCTGAGGGATTCCACTATACCTGAAGCACATAGTCTTGAGTCTCAAGCATGACACCCAATCCCCCATGCCATTGTTGCTTTTTATAATATCTGTGGTGTATAAATTCAAGAATTATTTTCTGTTTGCAAAACGTTTTGGACCAGATTTACAAAAAGGTTTGTGCAAGCAAAAACGGGCACAAAACCGATTTCTCAAATAAATGTAGAATCTACAAATCAAGCACACCCAGGATTACATCTGCAGCCCACTTTTACTTTTGTGCACCCCAATGTTTATGAATTGTAGTCCTAACAGTAAACAGTATCATCTCTCTTTTTACAATTAGTTCACCATGGGATTTTTCATAACATACCTTTGTTATGTTTGCTGTTGATGTTCAAACAGTATACTCTCGATCTGCTTGAAATATAGCAGGGAGTAATATAACAACTGGGAATAGCTACAAAAAGTTGTTAGATGAAAAGATTTAGGCTGAAGTCTGCATCTTCGTTTCTGTGTTCTGCAAGCAACTCCTCTGTCCTGCTGATCAATATACTGTAGATTCCTGTTGTTTGCAGTGTGATTTACACCCCAGAATAATGGAAAAGACCAATTATTGTATCTGATCTTGTGAATGTATTTATTTTGCTGCCCTCAAAAATATCGTTTCTGCTTGGCTCTGGACGAAGGCGGGCACTTTTTCCTCTGTTTCTGCTCCCCCTCCCCTTACTTCCCTGCTTGATGACTTGGTGAATGTGCTGTCTTCTGTCTCAAAAAAAAAATGATTGGGGATTTGGCTAATTGACACCATTGAGAGTCACAAGCTCTAAAAGACCTTCAAGGCTGTGTGAAGTTTTTCGGCCTGTTTCCAAAACAACTATTATCTCACCATACGCTCGGGTGCTAGCATTCCTATCAGCCCCTCACCCCTCCTTCCAAGCCCGAGACTGATAGCCTTCTAGCTGCGGACGCTTGACACACAAACACAAACACACGGCAATAACACGTGACACACGGATTCATTGAATTTTTATTCACTACGCCGTCGTGCCGTAACTTGACTGACTGAACGCTTGGAATATTCTGAGCAGCTAGTTGGACTGGTGGAGTCATGTTCTCCATTCCCCTCTTCCATCCTCCATGTACAGTGCACTACATATTAACTTTCAATATTGATTGTACTTGGAAATGCACTCTGCATGTGCTAAAGTTTTTTCTCAAGCTCAACCCGTGCAACCATTCAAGGAGAATATTTAGGGGTTATTTTCCCTCCTGTGCCCTTTTGTTTTCCTAAGATATCAAAGATATCAGAGTGCGAAACAACGAATCAACCGCCTGGCTTCCCGTTCTGTGTCCCTCTGTTGGATGATTGTTTTTGTTGATGTTGCTCTGGATGGGGTGCAACTGAGAAAGTAAATTCCTAGTGTGTTTTACATACTTGGCCAATAAATCTGATTCTGATTCTAAGAACCACAACTAACCCAATTAAGATGTTAGCACAAACTACAATCAACACAAAATCACCACACCTGAAATCTTGTTTTAAATGTAATTTAAGTTTAAAAGTAACACATTCAGCTGGACCCTCCCTTAGACAGGGCACAGGAAATTACTGACAGTCCGTAATAACATTGATTCATTCATTCATTCATTTTCTGAACCGCTTGATCCTCACGAGGGTCGCGGAGTGCGCTGGAGCCTATCCCAGCCGTCTTCGGGCAGTAGGCGGGGGACACCCTGAATCGGTTGCCAGCGAATCACAGGGCACACAGAGACGAACAACCATCCACGCTCACATGCACACCTAGGGACAATTAGAGTGTTCAATCAGCCAACCACACGTTTTTGGAATGTGGGAGGAAACCGGAGTACCCGGAGAAAACCCACGCAGGCCCGGGGAGAACATGCAAACTGTAACCCCCCCCCCCTCAAACTGACATTTTGAGGGGGGGGGGGGTTACCCAGATCCCTTTTTAAATTGATTGTGGCAGGTGTGTGGTGACTGCCATTTAATTGATTGATTCATGAATTCTCAATACAGCCAAATCTCAGTTGTAAGAGGGTGCGCAACCACATTATTTCGGCTTTTTATTTTTATTTCTCTTCTCGAAAAGACCCCCCAAAATACCAGTTGGTTATAGAGGTTAGAGATCACATTCATAGTGGAAACATTTTTAAAATATTGAATCTGTCTCTCATTTTCTCTGTCATAAAAACCTTGTATTTGAACAGTGGTTTCTTAAAAGTTTTTATATCCACTATATTTGTTTTACGTGTACAGTGTGCAGTTTGCGAGGAATAGGGACTGGGTCGGCCTGTAAAGTGAGAAAATGTCTAATTGATGGTTATCATAATTGCAGTGGAAACAAAAAAGCAAATTTTTTTGAATAAGTGGTGATATATCACCAAAACATCTTGCATGAGAAAAAAAACAATATTGAGAAAAACAATCAATTAAATACTGTTGGTGATTCTCCTGGTGCCAAATCACAAACACGCGGGGGTCCATTGTAACCTATATGTGGTCGTGTTGTGGTGGCTTATCGTAAGATTCTGAATTTATTGTTTTAATCCCAGCAAATAAATAGATAGATAGATAGATAGATAGATAGATTAAACTTTAGTAATTAATTTCGATATGGGACGGCAACCTTCTTTTGGTCAAATTAATTTCTTCGCATAAAGAGTTGTGAACACCAACCCACTTGATATTCAATGCACACCTTCATTTTGTATTTTCATTGAGGGTTTCTGGGGTCCTGTCATGGAGCCACATAGCTAAGGGCTTGTGCATTTTGCTTGTTTGTCTCTCACCAAAAAAAGGCTTCAGCTCACCCACGTCCCCAATGAAGACAACCGGTAAAGTAAATGCATAGAAAGATGGATCAATATTTTACTTTTATCAATTTACTATCAAAAATAAAACAAACAGAAAAAAAACACTGACCTGAGAAAACAATATAAACAAGACTGACCAGCAACAGACTTCAATGCTGTGTGCTTAATTTTGTCCCATCATTACATACCCTTATCTTTCAGTGTGCATGTGTGTGTGTTGGGTGTGTAAGTGTGTTTATATGCACGCGTGTAAGTGTGTCTGATAACCTTGCATGTGTCCGCTTCCTTTCACGATCTTAGATGCCTGCAGTCTGGTGAAAAGCATCAGGTTTCAGCATCTGGACACAGGCACAAAGATTGAAGTTAGTTAACACACACCATACAACACCACAAGGGATATTGATTATTCCAAGTATGATGTATCATAGCATATAAAAACACAAATGGACACATACAGTGGGGGAAGTTCCGCATTAAGGCAGAACCATAACAGGTCAGGAAACTTTTTTTCTTTTCTTTTCGTGTTGTCACATACGTTATCCATCCATCTATTATCTGAACTGCTTATCCTCACAAGGGTCATTGCCGTGCTGGAGCCGATCCCAGCCGTCTTTGGGCAGTAGATGGGGTACAAACTCTACAGAGGAAGTCTGGAGCTTGGATTCAAACCCTGGACCTCTGTACTGTGAGGCAGACGTGATAATCAGTCGATCACCATGCCGCCCATACAGTACAGTGCAGTAAATATGTGGCATAAGAGCAAATGCTAGCGGCCTGGTAAATCACAATGGTAAATCAAGTTTTTTACCAACTTGTGAAGGAATAATTCCCTCATGCCTTTGTGCAATTAATATTCCAGTATCTTTTGATACTGTAGATCACATTGGTCCATCAAACACTCATATCACATGATACTAAATGCTATTTAGACTTAACAGTTTGTTGCTGACATTGTTTTTTTTACCTGCATGAATTTAAAGAAAACATTTACTGACATGTATTTGGGGTTAATCAGAGGCACTTTTCTTTAGATTACATTTGGTTTTGTTTCATAGTTTTGTTTCCGGCGGGCCAGTGGTCCAGTTGTTAGGTGTTGACCTCAGTGTGCAGGCTTCAATTCCGGCTCCGGCCTCCTGGGGTGGAGTTTTCCCATGTTCTCCCCATGCCTGCATGATATTTCTCCGGGTACTCCAGTTTTCTCCACCATTCCTAAAACATGCATGGCAGACTGATGGAACACTCTGAATTGTCCCTTGTTGTGATTGTGAGCACGGATGGTTCTTCTTCTCTGTTTGCCCTGCAATTGTCACGATGCATGGTGGTGGAGGACCCCAAAAAGCAGGCAGGAAGGAGGAGCGGGGTGAACTAGACAAATTGTATGAACAAAATACTGGGGGATTTAAATCGAAAACAAAGTCATGAAAACAAAAAGAATCCAAATTAACAAACAAAAACCATGGCTGGAGCAAAAAACTAAGAGCAACAGAAACCATGACAGAAACAAAAAATGACCTGACACCAAGTGGTCGTGCCAGGAGTCCTTTTAACAGACACTAATGACACAATGACCAACGGGTGTGCAGCTGCATGTGGAGCACTACAGTGCCACCTGTTGGTCACAAATAGATCCATGACAGTACCCCTCCCCCAAGGGATGGATCCCAGACGTTCCAAAGTCACCCATAGGCTTGCTTCGCCGGGGAACAGGAACGGAGGGCGATGGCAACCCATGCCTCGCCGGGAACAGGAACGAAGGGCGACGGCAACCGATGCCTCGCCGGGGAACAAGAACAGAGAGCGAGAGCAACCCTTGCTTCGCCGGGGAACAAGAACGGAGGGCGACGGCAACCCTTGCCTCACCGGGGAACAAGAACGGAGGGTGACGGCAACCCTATGGCTGGGCTCGGCCTGACGTGGACGGGGCTCGGCCTGACGTGGACGGGGCTCGGCCTGAGGTGGACGTGGCCCGACTCAACATGGACGTGAACGTGACTCAGTTCAATCGTTCACGTGGACCTGGCTTGGCTCAAAGTGGACGGGCTCGGCCTACCATGGATGGGGCTCGACCTGACTGGGACCATGGGACAGCATGACGTGGATGGGGCTCGACGTGATGGGGAACATGGGATGGCCGCATAACATGCGCCGCCTGAAGGGGAATAGGTGTCGGCCGCAGACGTGCTCCACCAGGCACAGAGTGGAACTGGGACCAGTCGTTTGTACCTGCGGGGTCCAGTCGTTGGTCGGGTCATTCTGTCACGATGTGTGGTGGTGGAGGACCCCAAAAAGCAGGCAGGAAGGAGGAGCAGGGTGAACTAGACAAATTGTATTAACAAAATACTGGGTAAACTAAATCCAAAACAAACAAAGTCATGAAAACAAAAAGCATCCAAAAGTAACAAACAAAAACCATTCCTGAAGCAAAAAACTAACAGTAACAGTAACAGAAACCATGACAGAAATAAACAATGACCCGAAACCGAGTGGTCGTGCCAGGAGTCCTTTTAACAGACACTAATGACACAATGACCAACAGGTGTGCAACTGCAGGTGGAGTCCTACAGTGCCACCTGTTGGTCACAAACAGATCCATGACAGCAATTGGCTGGCAACCAGTTCGGGGTGTGACCAGCCTACTGCCCGAAGATTCCTGGGATAGGCTCCATCACCCACCGCGACCCTTGTGAGGAGAGAGAAAATGGATGGATGGATTGATAGTTTTGTTTCCTCGTGTGCTTTTGTCTTCCTCGTTTTGGTTTTGTTTCCACCTACCATCATGCAATGTGACAGAAGGATCCAACCAAAAATGAACCCTGGAGGCCTGAAGCGAGTGCTCGATCCTGTTACCATCTGGCTCTAGCGGAGCACATCCCACACACAATCTGTGGCCATCACCCATCCCTGTTCCGGCAGCACTTGACCTGCGGCACCCACCCATCACTGTTCCGGCAGCTCTCGACCTGCAGCCCCCACCCATCTCTGTTCCAGCAGCACTCGACCTGCGGTCGCCACCCATCTCTGTTCCAGCAGTATTGGACCTGCGGCCGCCACCCATCCCTGTTCCGGTGGCGCACGTCCTGCGGTGGCCACTGGCTGACTTTGGGGCGTTTGGGATCTGTCCATTGAGGAAAAGGTACTGTCATGATTCTGTTTTTGTTTTAATTACATTTAGTTTTGGTTCATAGTTTTGTTTACTCATCTGCTTTTGTCTTCCTTTTTTTGGAATTGTTTCCACCTGTTTTTGTCATTCAGGTCCCTTGTGTAAACCAATCAGCTCCCTCAACCGTTTTGTGTCTTGTCCAGGTGTTCCTTGGTATCTCGTCAGTCTGTTTGTATTTCGTTTCCTGGGTTCTTTCAGCCTTGGTCGAATTGTTGTGTTAAACTCATGTTTTTTTGTTTGTGTTGCTGTAAAATTGTTTTGTTTGTTTTTTTACTGCTATGAGTTTTGTCTGTTACGTTGGTTTAGTGGGGTTTTTCAGGACTTTGTTTTTGGATTCATTTTTTTCGAGATTTTTTTGATCAACTTATTAAATATATTCAAGAAATGCAGTATTTATAATGAATATGAGACAATTGATATAACAAGGAGAAATAATATATATGTATACAAACCGAAAGGTGTATAAATAGATAAGTATAGTACACATAAGGGTAAAAGTATTTGATGATGCGTAGATTTCTTCCTTTTCTTTATGTATTGAAAAATGATCAATTCATATTATTACACAATAAGGGGTAGGACTAGATAAGTTGTATACTTCTTCCTACTCCTTCGAGCATATAACTGTGATGATGTCTGTTTTACTTACTTTTTATTTTTCCTTTTATAATTTTTGCTTGCGTTTTGTCAATCTGTTATTGTATGTTCTATATATGTTCAATAAAAAAAAAAAGAGTGTACCCCTCTAAGTCGTTTTTAATACATTTTGTTCAGTACTCCCTGGTTCTCCTGATTTTCTGTGTCCACTACCATCACACAACATGACACCCCAGACTGTTAAACAGCAGAAGCTGTACATCAAGCAAGAATGGGACAGAATTCCACCTTCAACGCGTCAACAATGAGTTTCCTCAGTTCGCAAATGTTTATTGAATATATTAATGTGTTGAACAAAATGTCCCATAGAGTCTTCAAAGCAATCAACACCAATATGTTTTTACAGAAAAAAAGATTTAATTCGGGGATTCCCCGCTATTCAAAGGGGTCAGGGAGCGAGCACTGCGGTGAATCGCGAAAAGTAGTCGCCCCCAAATGCCTATTGCTTCACTACTTTTGTATTAGACAGGGGTTTGGCCGAACAGAGGATCCCCCCCCCCCCGCCCCCAAAGTATTCTGTGAGTCGCGAATCACACATATCAAGAGGAATACAGTACAGTGATAATTTATCTGAATAGCTCACCTGTTTGTAGCTATGCCCACCAAATTGATAAAAAAATATTGAAAAGGTACACATACAGTATTACACATATATACTGGGCTGCCCTCTTGGGTGTGAATGCTTGAGCCTCCTCATGGTAGTATTTTGACACTAGTATAGTCGATCAATGATGTCAAACTAAACCTTAAACTCCAGTAGCTGTAATGTTACCACAGAGATAATGTACTGTAGGGTCTGCATGTTAGTATAGTTGTATGTTGTATTTGTATGTGTAACTGCTGTGTTTGTGTTGAAGTAAATGTTGTTTGACGGTATGAAAGGAGCATAACAATGACTGATTTACATTTTCGCCATCTAAGGAGGTTTTGTATGATAGCATTAGGTAAGCGGACTTACACTAATGATAATGGCAGCAATGGTGTGCTGAAAGTACTTTGAATGAACATTTATTGTGACAAAGAAACTGTTTGAAGCAAGAACACATTGCCTCTCATTTGGAGAACTGTTAACTCTCTGCCGAACTGAACATTGCATGTTGAGAGAGGGCAGAATAAAGAGAAAAGAAAATCTGCAACCATACTTATTTGTTCTCATTGGCAATATTTACTGTCATGCTTCATTTGAGTTTAATAATAATAATGATAATACATTTTATTTATAAGCTCCTTTCAAAAATTTTTAAAATAGAATCATCCCAAAGAATTACATGTGCAACACAAGGAAACGAAATAAATGTATTTTCTTTCAACAATTATCCATCCATCTATTATCTGAAACAGCTGAATCCTCACAAGGGTCGCAGGCATGCTATCCCAGCTGACTTTGGGCACTAGTCGGTGTACACCTTAAACTGGTTGCCAGTCAATCACAGGGCACACATAGACAAACAAACATTCACACTCAGAAACAATTTAGACTAATCAATTAACCCAGCATGCATGTTGTTTGGAATGTGGGAGGAAAACCCACGCAGGCTTGGGGACAACATGCAAAATCCACACAGGAAGGCCGCAGCTGGAATCGAACCCTGCCCCTCCACGCTGTGAGGCCGACGTGCCAACCAGTCAATCACTGTGCCGCCCACAGCAAAATAAACCTGTTTTATTCATCTCACAAGAGAGGCCATTTTGCCACTTGCTGTCGATTGCAAATGGCATCATGGTGCCTAAGCACCTAGGTAATGACCAATCACGGCCCACCTGTTTTCTGAGTTTGGTCTTGGGATGATCGCAGGCTGATCTCCTGATTAAAGAACAATCATTGTGCCCTACTTCTGCTTTGTTTGAGCTGTCTGAAATGGATTTAATAAATGTCTTTTGAATTGAAATTTTGTAATGTGTTTTGTTTTAGGCAGTGAGGCATGGAATATTTTTCCCCACATTGAAATGTGTTGGTATGAACAATCTTTAGTGGTAATTGCAACACTCCATGGTGTCATTATTACTGCACTGTCAAAACTACATATTGCTGCTGTAATAAACTTTTGGGTGTGGAACACTTAAATATTAACAAATGCAAATTTAACACCAGTTAGTGTTGGGTCTTGATTTAACACCAGCAGATTTACAGTTCAGGGTTTAGTTGGCCTCCTGCTGAAGTCAGTTGGGATGGTCTCCATTTGCTTGCAATCCTGAATTGGATGAGGGG
>NW_017805548.1:2974073-2990071 GCF_001891065.2 Hippocampus comes
TAAAAAATGAAACTCTGCCCCCAAACTCAAAGCACTGATGCAGTCAAATTCTCAGCATTTGAACATAGCCGTCTAAGCTAAGAAGACACTGTCATGCTCATGTAAATAACTTGTTAGTTCAATGTATTTTGGAGTATTTTTCTCACTTATCGTCTTTCCATTCAAGCCTTACTTTTACAACTTCATTTAAAAGCGTACTACGTATTGTATTGTGCAAATGAGTGGATTACTAATCTTGTGACCTTGAAATACGTGCTGGCTGAGAGAAGTCATCATCACAGTTTTCTCCTGTAATGTTAAATGTATTTTAAATACATTGTTTTCACAACATTAACATCGAACATAATGACAAATGTGTTGTGTTAAAAGATCCCAAAGTCCTAGTTGAATCAGAACCAACCGCGCAAATTTCAAAACCAATGTCGTGATCGTGCTGCACACAAAGCAACGCGGCACTGTGTGGGATTCGGCAACTAGTTTCCATGAATGGCCAAACGTTTTCCTTTTAAAATTTGAACTGCAGGTGAACAGTGTTGAAACATCAGTGATGTCGGAACCAATCGAAAATGTATGTAATTACTGCTACTTGATGAGAAAACTCATATTTTCATAGAAGAATATGTTGGATTTATAAGAAGCAGTGAAAAGGGACCGGCAGAGAGAGACATACGGTAGTAACCGAGTGTGTTCAGAGCTGAGGCTACATTCCAGCAATCACATGAATATATCTGGAATGGAGCCATGTCTCACATGTGAAAGCTATCAGTGATGGTGGACGCGCACACAAGCACACGTTGAGAGCTAATTCTTGAATTTAACTGGAAAGCTGGAATGACTAAATGCGATTGTGTGTGTGTGTGTGTATATATATGTGTGTGTGTGTGTGTGTTTTATCGCAATACTTAAATATATTTATAATTCCCTGGGTACCTGTGGCTAGAAAGCAAAGCTCAGTGTGTCGCTGTCACCAAAATGCACAAAAGCAGTCAGTTAGGGGACGGTTGATCAGAGCCAACAAAACTACTCTCAAAATGCACTCCTGCTCTTCTTTATGGTCATCCACTTCCTCTCTTCATGTCAATCCACTTTGCTTACAATTGATCACAATTTTGTGGCTCAAAAAACAAAACAAAACAAAACAAAAAACTGTACAGAATATTGTACGTGAAGCCTCAAAACCTGATATAGGTTCACAGTTCTTCCGTTGCAGCGCATCGGCAGGTGTGCGGTGCCCAATCACCAAATGTGCAATGGTCCACTTAGGTCACGTTTGGCTGAATTGTTTGTTGTGTAAGATGTCTTTAGGTGTCAAAAAATGGAGAAACTCAATGCTCATCTAAGTCATCATCAAATAAATATGCAATCAATCATTACGTTAGATCAGATTGAAGAAATCTTTTTTGTAAATATGCAAACATTAGGCTGGCGCTGCACAGTTTTAGATGCTCATCGGCACGAACATGATCAAGATTTCGACAACTTAATCATGGACGAAAATGTTCTCCAGTATTACTTTGTGACATGCAACATTGCATGGAGAAATGTACTGCAGAGCCCAAAGCTGCAGCATTTACAACAGCGTAGCCTGGACGGGAGTGAGAAATTAAGAGGACGGCACCCCTATTCTGTAAAATAATTGTACCTGGAGCATGATCTCAGAAATTAAGATTTGTAGGGGGCTACAATTATGTAGAAGCGCAATATTTTTTTTTAAGGATTTATAACATATTTAAACCAACTCAGTCAAACCGTGCCGCTAATGTGATACATTGTTTCCATTTTTATATCATTGATTATTTTTAGTATTATGCAGCTTGAATCTTTTTTGAATCGATATTCGTGTGCTCCGTGCCGAAATAACTGCCCGAATTCGGCTGAAAGGGGCTACCATGCATGTACAGTACCAGCGTACATACACCCATGACCTTGCGGAATCATAAAAGAGATTTTGGTTTGGGGCTATTTGAAAATGGCCGCATTGAATTTTGGTTGTCCGACGAGAGCCATTACCTGGAGTGATTAAGAGTCTTCAACGTAACAACATTAATAAGTAAATTTGAGTATTTATTGCAGTCCGGCTCTACGAGAATTATTAAAAAAAAATAAAATCAAAACATAATTGACTTTCACTAAACCAAACATAAACAACAGATTGGAAGGTGACGAGGCCAGGGCACAATCCACCTCTCACCCGAAGTCGTGTGAGGAGAGGCAATGGCTGCATAAATGAGACAATGGTCGATGCTACTTCACACAACAGAAGCATTCTGACAAATACATGGCTGCGCACCGTTGAATTCAATGGTGCATTTTAGGACTTTCAAGTTTCCAATTTTGGTTTGGGTTGAGGGGGTGAGAGAGGCAACACCATCTTTTTTTCCGACTACGTTTTTCCTCTTAGGAAATTTTGACCTGGAGCAAAGAAAAATGCCCACTCCCAGCCAACATGCAACACCGCTCCTCTCGTGATGTATGCGATGTGAGGTGAGGTTGCGTAAAAAAGCATCGGTAACAAGATTAAAGCCAATCCTTTCTTCCTCACCTTTTGAGGCAATTATCAGTTATATCGAGAGCGTTTTTAGGGATTCACTTTAATTACTGATGCTTTGTTATTAGCATACCATTCTGTTTCACCATTTTGAAGCTAGTTTATATGGCGCTGCTCTACTCTGACATCACCGCCGCTGGCAAAGATGATGATGACACAGTATGGAAAAGCAGCACCAGGAGCAAGTGCTTTAAACATTATTTAGGGGGTTCTTTTTTTTTTTCCTGCTGTTGTAACGTTGAAATGATTCACAAACTGAATGATTTCACGACAATGATTGGCTGCCCACCAGTTCAGGATGTAGCCCGCCTACTACCCGGAACCTTCTGGGATAGGCTGCAGCATGCCCTGCAACCCAAGTGAGGCTAAGCGGGTTGGAAAATGGAAGGATGGGTGAATTGACTACGTCGAATCCATTTTAAACTGATCAGAATACATATCAGCTGTGCTGAATATACATTTGTTGACAACCCATATATGGAGAAGTTAGTGTGATAGTTGCCAGCTATTCACAATTAAATACCTTTTTTGGTTTTAATGACGCTGAGTGTATGTGAGAATAGCAAAGAGGTGACTGATTGCTTTCTGAGGAAAATTAGAATGTTCATTGATTGTTTTCTGGCACAAATACAGAAAGCAAAGAAAATGTTCCTTTTCAATTTTTGTATTCAACTTTTTAAATGTTACTAATATTATTGTCATTATCATTTTCTTCTTTCTTCTACTTGCTGCTTTAGACTGTAAATTTCCCCAGTGTGGGACAATAAAAGGATATCTTATCTTATCTTATCTTATTATATTATTTGCACATTTCAACCGTGCAACTGAGAGTCATGAGCCGAAGTGACAAAGAAAGTATCGCTAATGAGCATACACACAAAACTCATCAGCAACACTGTCTTGAAACAGACCTTGCCTCATCATTTTTTTTGTAGTGGCCACAATTTTTGAAACGTACAACTAGCACAAGGTGTAAAACAGGGACTGATATATACTGTAGAACGTCACTGCAACAACGGTAATGCTTTTTTTTTTTTTTCCAAGTTAGTTCCTGCTTTGACTTGCAGGGTCAAAACTATTATTTACAACCGCAACGTGGAATGCTTTTCATAATGATATGAAAAATTTGGGCCGCCAAATGTTTCGTTGGTGTGGCTGAGCAACAGCCACGCCCCTTCACCTAATATTACAAATAATTTCAATCATCTTCTATCGACGGGCATCATTAATCTTACCAACTAAAAAAACAAAAATGGAACTCATTCTCGCCATGACAATTAACACTAAAAAGAAATTTTACCGGCTTATCCTCAGTATACAACAAAATTATAATTGTAATATGATGGCTAATGCATATTTATCTCATACTTATATTTCTGACCTCATACCGTAAGAATGTACAGCACTTCCACTTCATATAGATAAAAGCGCGATTTTTTTTAGCATATTTCAGGATCATCTCAATGGAAGTGAAACTAATGCTCTCTGTTGCATTTCCATTGCCTTTTTGTTGGAAGCTGACAATATAAAATTTAAATTAACAAATCTAACAATGTCTGGTAGCTATACCACCATGCTCGATTTGGGCGCGATACACTACATTCTGGACAAAGTTAAATTTCATATCATCTTTAGATTTAGCATTCTTTGTGCTTTTTTTTATGATTAATTTGCAATAATTATTAAAAGAGGAGGGACGATATGCATCCTGTGTGTGTGTGTGTGTGTGTGTGTGTGTGTGTGTGTGTGTGTGTGTGTGTGTGTGTGTGTGTGTGCGCGCGTGTGTGTGTCCTTCGTATTAGTTTAGATTCTTAAATGCTGCATCTATATATAAACTGAAGATCTGAAACTCTGTGCCGAGGTATCCAAACAGGCATAAAGCATGAGGGCAATTTAATAGAAAACATTTTGTCAGTACCAAGAGAAGAGATCAAGGACTTTTTTTTTTTAACATACGTGGAAGACAGGCTGCATTTCAAGCATTTCCCACCATGTCTGGCCAAAACACTTTATAAAATCACTATTAAGCAACCAAGAACGCCAGGATGCATGCAGCACAGGGCACAACGGCTGCCCATTTCACGGAGAAAAAAACAAACCAAAAAAAAAAAAAAGATGTTACAGGGCAGCAGACCACGTGTATTAAGTTTGGAGGGGGCGGGGGTGGAGGAGGGCTCTGAAATTAATCTAAAATTCTAAAAAGAAAGGCAATAATACAAGGACACCGATCAGATTCTGTGATGGTGGAAAATTGCTTTTCGACATCACCTTTACCTTTCGTGCTCTCGCGCGCACGCACCCACGCACGGGCACGCAGACACAGACAGACGCATTTCGACTTTCGCTCTTACCGCACTCTTACTTAAAATGGAATATCTAGCAGCCGTGTCTTTTAATTTATTTATTTGTACTGTGCTAGGACGATCTCTGTGTTAATTTCCTTGACACAAAAAAAAACAGTTTTATATTTCCTGAGATATATATTTGGAATTTTACATTGCAGTTAAAATAACAGACAGCAAGAGAGTGACTTATTCTATTTCATTGTCATTTGATGGAACACACAGGTTGTACACCAGTGACACATTTTCACCATATGGTAAAATATAAAATAAAATAAAAGATCCCAGAGATGGCAAAACGAAGACCTGAAGGGAAACTATGGCATGTAGTATATATTTTAGAATAGAACACGTGTTAGTATTTGGCAGATGCTCAGCGAATTATTGTATCCTATAATTCCTTTCTAAAACAGCTCTCTATGTAAAACAGCTCTCTATGTAACATGAAACGATTTTTAGGGAAGATTGACATCTCATGTGCCCAAGGTACAAACAATTTCGAGAAAGTAATTTAGCACATTTTTAAAAATAATCTCTTAATTAGGTGATCTCGTGATTAGGTGATGAAGTGTTAACCTACCTGTCGCGGTCTCTTCCTCGTGTATGGGGCCGGTTCCTTTACACAAGACGAAAAAAAGAAAAAGAAAAAGGGAAAGAAACTTCTTCCATTCACATTGGCAAAATCAGTCCCTGCCTCGCTGTTTAATTAGCAAAAGGACAAATAAACAAGATTGCGAAAGCCCGTAAACGGATAGTTGTGAACGCGCGCCCTCCTTTTCAGCACTTTGGTGCCATCCAAATAATTCTGCTCCGCTATCTTAATGGGACCGAAAGCAAACGTGTTGCGTTAATATCGTTAAATGCTGTTTGAAAGTGTGTGCTTTCTAGAAATCAAAGCTCCGCCCATGCGAGCATGAGCGTGATGGATTATTCATGTCCAGTGCAACGCGATGTACGCGGCTGGCAGCACCTCAAATCAACAATGAAAGAGTGGCGGTGATGGAATCCGCTGTCCGAATGACTGTCAAACACAGCACAAAGTAACAAAGAGTCAAGGGCTTCAAGTTTTTTTTTTCTCTCCCTAAGCATAGTTCAGGTCACAAAAGGTGAACCAAGCGTTCGCCTCTGCTCATTCGCTTTGTAGACGAGGAGCGCGTTAATAAAGTCGAAGCGAGAGAAAGAAAGGGGGCGGCTGCTCGCCAGTCGATGCGAGAGGCAACGCGCTGCAAGTGCTGCCCTCTGCAAGTGGGAGACGGCACAATCGCATCTACCATCCCGGTAAAAATGATGATGATATGCCAAGCGAGGCAGAAACGGACTGGTGGGGATCCCCTGCTGCGTCCAATCCTGACGTCCCCAAACACGGTGGGGTGCGCTAGGGCGCGGGGAACTACGAGCGCGTGCGTGCGCGATTGTCTCTCTGAAAGACGGTTCGAATAAAGAGCGGTGGGGGTGGGGTCAGCCGTGATATTGAACTTACATGCCCTTAGCGGTGACAGGTGAAGGCAGAGGTGCGACAGCAGCAACGAGATTGTAAGACACTCACTTAATGAGGTGTTTTCAGCCTCCTTCTGACAACCTGCACCCAGGCAAAGGTTGTGGAGAAAGTCTAATACCGACCCCAACATCCTAGTGATATCATGTACACGTTCAGGGGGTGCATCTGGGGATTTGGGGCCGTTAGTGTGTGTGTGTGTGTGTGTGTGTGTGTGTGTGTGTGTGTGTGTGTGTGTGTGTGTGTGTGTGTTTGTGGAGGGGGGGTACTATGGGTCCCATCAATGTGCAAAATTGTCTTCTCTACTGAATTACCGGTATACTTTCATCATGTGATTATTTTTTTTTTAAAAGTGTAATTTGCCCCTGAAGAGCTGTTAAAGTATTGGTTTGAAGCATGCCTAAACCGTATTTCACTGAATAGCGTTTGAGAAGGTCACCGTGATAATAAAGGATTTTGTCGAATTTATTGTATTTCTTTTATCTTGGAAATGTCAAATGCTCTATTATATCTGCATCAGTTACACCCGTGAAAGTGATCAAGTGCGAGAGCGTACTCAACTGCAAATAGTGTACTGCGTTGCTCAGTTTTGATGGATGGATTCGGACCACTTTTTGCAGATTTTGTTGTTGTCGAGCTGCACAAAGGCTTATCTCATTCGATTGTGCATGCGTGGGTGCAAGTGAACATTACAACATATACAAGTTACTAAATGGCACTATTTGTAGTGAACTCAGAGATTAACAAAATAAAACAGATTCTAAATGTGTCAAGTTGAATCAAATGATAATTTACATCACTCCTTCAAAACAATGGAAAAAAAACATTTTGAATATTTATTTGCACTCAAACTTGTAATTTGCAAAGATTGTAATCTATATGTATGTGCTACCGGCATCAGAAAGGAAGATTGAAAATGCACAGGGAAACATGAAATGGAATTAAAATGTGTCACTGGACTAATCACAACATCAAGCTCAATCAAGCCGTCAGTGTTGAAATAGCGGTTGTCGCTCCCTTGTAATTATTCCCTTGTTTTGTGTTTTTTTTTAAATCACAAAGATTTGTGATAATAAGAGTAATAATAGCAATAATAGCAATAGATAATAATAACACATGATCTGGTTGCTGATGGGTCAGTGTCAATGCACAATTTCTATTTAAAACAAACAAACAAAAAACGTTTCAGTGTGTCTTTAGCAATGAAGGGCTGTGACTGCCATTTTTAGGAATGTAAAGTAAATGGTACTAATATCGTTGATTGATGATGTATAAACAAAAAACAAAAACAAACAAAACAAAAGCTAAATGTTTACCAGTGAACATATGCAATAATTGTACTTGTGCTGTTTCATAATAGCAATAATAGCAATAGATAATAATAACACATGATCTGGTTGCTGATGGGTCAGTGTCAATGCACAATTTCTATTTAAAACAAACAAACAAAAAACGTTTCAGTGTGTCTTTAGCAATGAAGGGCTGTGACTGCCATTTTTAGGAATGTAAAGTAAATGGTACTAATATCGTTGATTGATGATGTATAAACAAAAAACAAAAACAAACAAAACAAAAACAAAAGCTAAATGTTTACTAGTGAACATATGCAATAATTGTACTTGTGCTGTTTCAGAGATATGACTCCAAGTGTTCGATTTTCTTTTTGCAGTTCATTGGAATCTCGAAATCACTCTGACTGATATCTTTGTAATAAAGGTAATGCATGCAATATCTGAAAATATCTAATCTTTTGGGGGCAGTTTCCTGAAATAATATATAGAAATGAAAATTATACAATCGTACAAAAATGCACATATATTAGTTAGTTTTTTTTTTTTTTTGGACAGTTCAACATTTTCTTGGTTCCACTGTTGTACTTTCTGCATTAATGCCTGTCTGGAATGCAAAATGAGCTCATCAAGCAGTCGGGTCGGGGGAATCTTAATATTCCCAATTGTCATCTCTGGGTAAACCGATGCACGAAAAGAGAGTGGGTTGCCACTGTGTCACGGTGGGCGAAAGAAAATACAAGCCAATCTGATCTGATGCTCCAGATCATAAACTACAACGCAAAACTAAAATTGAGTAAGCCCGAGACTTCTCAGGTTGGGAAGCACCTCCAAAGCACAACGGAAAAAAAGCTTTCTTTCACCCGGTTGAACCACAGTCTGTTGACCAAAAAGAGACCACTTCGCTTCTTCACCAAACTGCGTTGTTCCATTTCAAATGCTGAACACCTCATGCAGCTAAAATGTCGCCTGAAGGGCTTGGTTCGAACAGCTACACAAGTGCACAACATTACCTTTTGAATTACAGGGAATGATGCCTTACACAAAATGTGAATTTTCTCCCCTATGATTTTACAATCTCAGATAATGCGCATTTTATTTTCAATTACTTTATCATGGCGAAATATTTTTGAAACTACTGTATAAATGACATCGACAATTACTTTTACTTCCCGTATGTTTTTGCAAAGCCATATTTTATAAATCCAATCTATGTGTTTGTTACATTTAAGATTTTATTTGGATTAATAATAACAGCGAAAATGAGTGTATCATTATTATTATTATTATTGTTATTATTGTTTTTGTTGTTGTTGTTACATAATTTTCATGCAATCGCACAGCACTGACTAAATCGAGGTAGGCAACACGCGGCTCTCGAGCCGCATGCGGCTCTTTAGCGCCCCCCCGCCAGTGGCTCCCGAGAGCTTTTGCAAAAATGTTTGAAAATGGAAAAAGATGGGAGGGAAATATATTCTTTTGTTTTAATATGGTTTCTGTCAGGGGACAAACGTAACACAAACATTATTAACGTTTTCCGATGCTGTAAAAATGTGTCGAATAAATATTAAATGTCAACATTTCGTCAACGAATATTCGCATCATAGCCTGCGACACACATTTCTATTAGCAGGGCGGGATGTCAGTCAGGGGTCTGTTGTTAAAAAAAAAAACAAAAAAACAGCTGCCTTTAATGTACAGTTCACCGAGGGTCCTTGCTAAGAATAGGAATCTGGGTGGCCAAGAGAAGCATTTTTAAACGGTACACGTGAGCTACAATAATTAGCATGCTGCGAAAGTGCGTCCCGTGCCTCGTTCATCTTGGCTGTTGCTCATTACAGCATTCATGTGTAAGTGTGTGCATATGCGCGCGTGTGTGGTAACAGGTCGATCGCGGGAGGTTGGTTGTTCGAAAAGTAGATTTTCCGTCAAAAAAGTTTGGGCACCCCTCCTCTACAGGATGAAGTGCAGGGGAAAAAAAACCAAAAAAACTTTTAATCATGAATGCTCGTTGTGTATTTGTAGCCAGCTTAGTCATGTTGATCACGGGCGAACATAGCTTATATAGATACATACAGCATGTGTTGCCTTCATTATAAGGCTTTTTATTTTTTGCAGCTCCAGACATATTTGTTTTTTGTTTATTTTGGTCCAAGATGGCTCTTTCAACATTTTGGGTTGCCGACCCATGGACTAAACTATGCACAGTATACTGTGGATAAACAATGGTGACAGCCCTATTGAAATGTCATGTAAAATAAAACGAAACCAAAATAAGTTATTTCAAAACTATTTCCTAATCGGTGACAGAAGCCCCTGCTAAACACAATTGAAAAAAAAGGAAACTTTTTAACAGGTGAAGTATATGGTTAAACTCAACAATGATAAGGATGTGGGAAAAAAAGGTAATGTGGTTCCATGACACACCTGCTTATAATTGGAAATTGCACTGTATACAGGTTGATGTGATTGAGCAAGTGCAAGAGGCACATTATCTGTGACCTCCTTGAGCGTTCCATCTTTTGCCCCGATATCCTGTAGTGCTGCTGAAATGGTGCAAATTCCCCAATTGTGGGACAAATAAAGTTAAACTAATCTATAAACAAACGTGGTTGTGTTCAGAATTAACAGATCACCCTCAAAATCATCTTGAATGGGAGTCCGCACACCTGCCTCCATTCAAAGCGCCTCTGATTAAAAGTAAAGACATTTTAGATGTTCCAGTAGGATTTCCTGACAGTACAGGTACTTGCAAAATTATATTGCTGTTCTTGTATGGGAAAGCCTGGATGTTCTCCCAGTCAACAGTATTTGGCTGAGGAAATGTGAGTTACAAGACTCAATGGTATTTTCATTGCAAAACAATTTTGAGCTATTCATCCGCAAAATGACTTGTCTGTTCCTTCCCTGATGATTCTCTACAGACATGATGGATTTTATGCACAAAACATCTGTTGTGGATCCCCTTTTTAGTTTTCAGGTCCCAACCACGAATGGCCAGATTACCACTGCGAAAACCTTAGCTTTCTCCTTTTAAAAGATGGATTAACACAGTACGACTATTCAAATTGAAATTGCTCTCAGATTAAAATGCTTTCATCTACCAAATATTGGTGGTGCAGTAGCATTCTATGCATGCTCTTGTCTTCATTACTGACCACAACAGGGGGCACTTGGACCAAAAGGGAGATACATTTCCACTATATCCGCTTAAATAAGTCAATCAGTTCAAGCCTAAAGATGGACCGAAAATTTGTGAAATTATGCACACAAAATGAAATATTTCATTTGTGCAAAAAACATTCCTGCACACAAGTTTCGAGCTTGTCTCGGTATATATTAGTTACTTCATGCTGTGTGAAGGTACGTATTCTGTGGGCTGGCTGTGTTGCTATACTCGTACCATCAGATATGTGTGTAAAATGTCAGATTAATTGATTGATATGAAAGCTGCATTTTCAGACAGGTCCTTTGTTGTTTGGTGTGATTTAAGTATTATTTTGCGCGTAAAGTACACCTTCCAAATGAACATGTAAAAAAGGGTACAAAATAAACAACAAAAACAGAATCAAAACAAAAACAGCACAGTAATTTCACTTCTATCTCTGAAAAGGGATAGTGCAACTTTTGTCTTAAAGAAAAGTCAATGGTAAAATGAAAAAACACGAATGCAATGGAACAAAGCAAACAGTGTTTCTGCCTTCACTAAAAATGAGTGATTATGAGTGCCGCTTGTTCAATAGCCATTTTTTAGAGCCATTCAAGCGGTGGATACTCAAATGCCGAATACAACTTTATAACTTCAATATCAGGAAAAGAATTCCTTCAGTGCAAAAAATTATTTCACTTGAACAACACTCAACGCTAAATGTCAATGAAAAAACAAAACAAAACACTGACACAAGTACGAAAATATATATATAAACTGCGAAAAAAAATGGAACACATAAACAGCACAATGTATCTCCAAATGCTCCCTTTATTTTTTTGAGCGGTATATATATATATACAGTCAAACCTCGGTTTTCGAACTGCTCGGTTCTCTCGTTATGGTTCGGATGACGAACAAATTTCGGTTCTCGAATAAACTGAGCGCACTTGAATGCTCCATTTGACTCCTCTCGCCCTCCTTACCCGAGGAAGTGACGCTTCCTCGGGTAGACGAGGAAGTGACGCTTCCTCGTGTTGCTTTCCATTGTGAGCAGACGTGTTCAGTAAACATTTTTATTTTAAAAAGAGCGTGGTTTCGGTTTTCGAACAATTTTGGTTTTCGAACAGCCTTCTGGAACGGATTAGGGACGAAAACCGAGGTTTGACTGCATATATATATATATATATGAAATATATGAAATGTAATCTTTGGCTTTTACTTTGGAAGTTTGAGAAAAATTTGCCCAAATTATAAGGTTAACAGTTTAAAGTTGAAATGGTTTCAATTGGTCAAAAATGTACACATCGTAGGGGGGGAAGCTAAAATAAATAAATCATAGCAGTATAGCAACACAGCCAGCCCACAGTCTCAGGGGTTCGACGGAGCCTCTGCCATGGAGGGTAAGACACACGCAACTCAACATGTCACGTAGTTTTGACACACCCGCTTGGCCATCACTGCCTGCAGATGATCACATTACATTGCTTGTCCAATCAGTGCTGTGGGAAATTTAGTTTGCATAGTAGTCAAGGTGTCACATCATCAACGAGGAGGTGAAGAGGAGGGCAGGGGTAGCTGCACTGTCAGACATCGTCTCTGAAATGAGAAGGAGAATGATTGGCCACGTACTCCGACTGCCAAGAGAGAGACCGGCAAGTATGGCCATGGACTGGATGCCAGAGGGTGGAATGAAGAAGAGAAGAAGACGTGGAGACAGACTGCCAAAGAAGACGTAACTAACTAACTAACTAACTAACTAACTAACTAACTAACTAACTAACTAACTAACTAACTAACTAACTAACTAACTAACTAAACAGTCTCAGGGGTTCGACGGAGCCTCTGCCATGGAGGGTAAGACACACGCAACTCAACATGTCACGTAGTTTTGACACACCCGCTTGGCCATCACTGCCTGCAGATGATCACATTACATTGCTTGTCCAATCAGTGCTGTGGGAAATTTAGTTTGCATAGTAGTCAAGGTGTCACATCATCAACGAGGAGGTGAAGAGGAGGGCAGGGGTAGCTGCACTGTCAGACATCGTCTCTGAAATGAGAAGGAGAATGATTGGCCACGTACTCCGACTGCCAAGAGAGAGACCGGCAAGTATGGCCATGGACTGGATGCCAGAGGGTGGAATGAAGAAGAGAAGAAGACGTGGAGACAGACTGCCAAAGAAGACGTAACTAACTAACTAACTAACTAACTAACTAACTAACTAACTAACTAACTAACTAACTATCAACGTGTGACTGTCGTGATAGTACGTCATACAATAAAAAAAAAGTAAACTTATCTCTTGAAATTGTATTTACTTTTATCTGTTTTTAATAAAAGCTTCTTTTTTTTAATATCTTGAATTTGTAAAAAAAAAAAACTATTCACAAACGAGGAAAGCACAAAATAAATTCTGTAGGTGGGCTACAGAATTTATTTTGTGATTTCCTCGCTTGATTTTCTGTTTTGATGCATTATTTTCAATTTTCGTAGTTTCATTGAAGGAATCGTTAATTTACGTTTTTCCGAGGTGGTCATGAACGCCTCTCGAGTCGAACGAAGAAGAAAAGGCAGGAGACTGACAGACGTAAATTTATTTGTTGAGACTGTGAAAGACATTCATAAAGTGTGCATTTTAAAAAATTAACACCACAGCTCCCCTTTTTTCGGAGCTGCAACAAAAACTTATTTAATAAAGCAGCGACATAGTTCACTGAACCAACAGCAAGTTATAATATTGGAAGCATCTCTCCAGGAAGGAGCCATGTTGGAGTCGATGTATTACCGTATTGACCATACACAAGACGCACCGGATTTTAAGGCGCTCGGTGAGCTTTTAAGAAAATGGAAGACTTTTTGGTGCGCCCTATAGTGCGGAAAATACAGTGTGTGTGGGTGTATATACAGGTGTATATATATATATATATATATATAGGAAGCATAGATAGAGAGAACTGAGTAAATTATTTTGAATATATATGGATTTTTTTCAAATTTTGGAAAAAAGTTCAAAATTGGAATGTTTGAATCATCAGAAAGGAAGAAATTAGAAAGGAAAACAACAAATATAATCTGTCTTTTATGTTGAAATGTTTAAAAATTTACTTTATTGATTATTTTAACAGTTTCAAATTGGAACAATTTGAATTGGTCAAAAATTGATGAAATTAAAGGATTTTTTAAAAAAATTGTAATTTGGGGGATTATTTTGAAAAAAAGATTGCGGTTGTCATGGTTCTGTTTTTCGGTCTGGCCAGCAGGTGGCATGAGTGGTCTTCGGGGTGCACACCTGCGGCCAATCTGTAATTATGAGACTTTGTATTTAAGGACTCTTTTGCTGTGCATCTGTGTCGAAGTATTGTTTATTGCATTGCAGCTTCCACGCTTATTGACTCGTTACCTGTTATCGTTCTCGTCGTGTTTTTCGCTCTGGTTTTTCGGTACCATTATTCTCTGCTCGGCAGATGCTTTATTTTACATATTGGATTTTTCTCGCGTGTTTTCCAATACGTCGTTTTTCTTTAGCATACTCGGTTCTATCTTTGTTCCCTTGCCTTTTGAATGCAAGCGCTTTTTGTTAATATTATAGCCATTAAACCATTTTTTGTTTGTCACGGAACTCTTGTTGGTGTCTGCGATTATTGGGATCCAAACCCTGATTCGGCTCGCCCGCAAATCCTGACAGAATACTCCGACCATTATGGATCCCGCAGACATGAATAAGATCATGACCGCCTTGACCAGCCAGGGGCAACTAGTGGGCCAGCAGGGACAAGAGCTCGCAGAGCTCCGGGAGGCAGTCACCATGCTGGCTCATCGACTTGATGTCTTGAGTTCCCGGATGGATCAAGCAAGCAACCAAGCAACGCCCTCCTCGGGAGCAACTCAGGCTATCCCCGCACCATTGCCCCCGATTATGGCACGGGAACCTAATTTTCCTCATCCCGCACGATATGGTGGCGAACCAGGGCTCTGTAGCCAATTCTTGCACCAGTGCTCACTCATATTTGACCAGCAGCCTTCAGCGTATGAGAAAGACTCAACCAAAGTAGCATTTGTTATGAGCCTATTGACTGGTCAGGCGGCGTCATGGGCAGTGGAAATTAGCAATGCTTAACCCGTGCTTCGGTCTTCCTTCCCGGATTTTGTCGCCGAGTTTCGTCGGGTGTTCCACCATCCTGTCATGGGAAGAGAGGCCGAAGGACGGCTATTGGCTATTCGGCAAGGGAAGCAATCCGTTGCCGAATACTCAATTTCGTTTCGCATCTTGGCCGCCCAGAGTGGTTATGGTGACCGCGCTCTTTGTGGGTTGTTTCGGCGCGGATTAAATATTTCTTTGAAGGATGAACTGGCAACCCGTGATGACAGCGGCAGTTTAGAGGACCTTATTAGGCTGGCCCTCGTTTTGGACAATCGTTTGCGGGAACGCGAGCGGGAACGCGGAGACGTACGGGAAGACGCCCGTTCCCATCCCCGTCGTGCGGGTAGTCGGCCGGCTTCCCGCGAGTCCTGGCGACCATCCAGACCAGAGCAGCTCTCCAGTACCCGGACTACCGACACCGATGAGGTGCCCATGCAGCTGGGAGGTGGACGTTTGGGGCTAGAGGAGAGATGGCGCCGGATTCGGGAACAGGCTTGCTTCTACTGCGGCCAACAAGGACATCGAGTGGCCGACTGTTCCGTTACCCCGACCCGCCTTGCGACGCGCACCGACAAATGTGAGTTTACCACCAGCACCGCCTCACCGGAGCCGAGCAGGGAGAGGTCCGTTTGGCGACTTCCTAAGAGACTGGAACTAGACGGTACTATTTACGGTCCTTCACGGGCTCTTCCTATTCGGGCACTGGTGGACTCCGGGGCGGATGATTGTTTTATAGACCCCATGTTGGCAAACGAACTGGGTTGTCAGGTGGAAGAGTTAAGGGACAAAAAGAGGGTTTACGATTTGGATGGACGACTCCTGGCGGAGGTGAAAAGGATCACCTGCCCATTAAAGTTAAAGGTATCAGGCAATCACATTGAATACCGGAAGTTTTACCTTATGAGGTCCCGTTCCGTACCGTTGATTTTGGGATTGCCGTGGTTACAGACCCATAATCCCGTCATTTCCTGGGAACGTCCCGCTATCGAGAATTGGAGTCCGTTTTGTTATGCTCACTGTTTGCAGTCGGC
>NW_017805548.1:2990456-3029096 GCF_001891065.2 Hippocampus comes
GGAATTACAGCCAGAGAGCCCTACCTCTAACCCGGTTGACCTCAGTCAAGGTTCCATTTAGATGGGACACTGACGCCGACGATGCGTTTTTGAAACTGAAGAAGGCCTTCACTAACCCCCCGGTGTTGCAACATCCTAACCCAACGTTTCCCTTTGTTGTAGAGGTGGACGCTTCGGATTCAGGGGTGGGGGCGGTACTGTCTCAGCGATCCCCAGTTGACCAGAGACTCCACCCTTGTGACTCTTCTCACGTCGTCTCAGTCCAGCTGAAGCTAACTATGACGTGGGGAATCGGGAACTGCTGGCTGTCGTCATGGCCCTACAGGAATGGCGACACTGGCTCGAGGGGACTGAGGAACCTTTTACGGTGTACACTGACCACAAGAACCTTGCATACATTCACTCGGCCAAAAGACTCAACTCACGTCAAGCCCGGTGGGCACTTCTTTTGACACGGTTCAACTTCACTCTTACTTACTGTCCTGGTTCCAAGAACATACGACCGGATGCTCTCTCCCGGATCCATGACCCCGCGGAGAAAAGCAGCGAACCACAAAACATTCTTCCCGACCATCGAATTTTGGGGGCCCTTCAATGGGAGATCGAACGGAGGGTTCAGGAGGCCCAGAGCAGAACCCCAGTCCCGGCTGGCTGTCCCACAGGGCAACTTTTTGTACCCCCACCTCTACGCTCTGACGTATTGCAGTGGGGTCACTCGTCTAAGGTTGCGTGCCATCCTGGGGTGAACCGGACCTTACAACTTGTCTCCCAGCGGTAAGGAGAAGATGAACAATTTAAAGTTGTAACATTTCAAATCGGTCAAAAAATTTGGAAATTGGGGGGCGTCCTAAGTTTTGGCGTTTAATTTGAAATTATGAATACAAATCATGAAATCATTTCATTGAAAATAAAATAAAAATATTGTCAACTATCAACATGCTGATATGAAGAAAACAAATCATATTTTATTTTATTATCTTAACTCACAGTATTTTACTGGCAGCAGTGATCCAGTAAAATAAAATAATCGGTCATCAAAAACACAGTCATTCACTGGATATAAATTTACAGTCCTATACTATAAATTCGAGATGCAGTAAAATGCTGAAGAAAATCACAATACTTTATTCTATCACTGCTGCCATTGAAGTACTGTAATTTTTACAGTGATAAGTTTTACAGTGCCAAAATGGTTAATTTCAAAGTCACGTTATTCAAAAGCACAATAAGTAATGAATGATGGAGTCATATGATTGATGAAAAGTAAATGGTCCATTCATATCCTGATGACACAGCATCAACTGGCTGTTCAGTAATCGGTTTGTCAATACTAAAGTCTCAGGAACCAGAAAATGAACACAACACTTCAACATTGAGATACCCATTGTTAAAATTTTGTTTCCAATGCCATGTGTATTTTTGAAGATTCCACTATAGTGATTTTTTTGTATGAATAATAATGTACAGTATTATTCTTTTACATTCAGAAAACTTTGCTGAACATAAATGCCCACACACTTAAGTGAATCTGATACACACACTAACTCTCACATACCAATTGACAGTCCCCAATCTAATACAATGACATGCTGACACATCACATCTAGGGACATTTCCAAAGTAAAATCATGCAGAGTTATTCCTCTTCTGGGTCAAAGTGGGAAAACCCAGAGGAAAAGCAGAACTAGAGTACAAGATAAACTTAAAAAAATAAATAAATAAGAATGAGAAACTGAGTGGATCGAAAAGAATTCATCAAAATTAGAAAACTGCAGAAAAAAAAAAGCATCTGGGGAGGCAACGAGGGGAAGGCTGTAATTCAGAACTTTTAACCTGTTAGGAATAGTCGGTGTACATGAATACACTGGAGCCCTCTGAAACACATGCACACAGAGGCATGGCCTGTGGTGTGCTGTGTTCCATAGAGCGTAAGGACAGGTGTGTAGCCAACCGAAACCTTTCTCTGTGTCACTGTCAGTGAATGTGTGTGTATATGTGTGCATAAATGGGTGTTTGTGTTTGGCAACATTTTTTTTCTTTTTTGTACATTCATCGACAATGTACACTCAAGAGTGTGCAAGAATCTCCTCCCGCCATAAACAAAAGCTAGTATCTTTATGAAGGTCATCTCAGTTACTCACAATTCTGTGACACACACTTTCACAGTTCTGTGAGAGAAGCCCAATTTCATTTTATTAGTACACTTGTCAAAAAAGAGGTTGCTATTTCCTTTATGTTTGGACAGTTAGCTGAACACATCTCTTAAATCAAGTCTCTGAAGATACAACTCTTGGTCCAGAGGTTTAGCAGCCCAATAAAAGGTGAAGCAGTGTACAGTACAAGGGATATTCACTTCCCCTTCTTACCATATACCGATATTGCATTTAAAACAAAACTTTCATGTTGGTTTAATAAAAAAATTAAACTTTTCACAACTATTTTGATGAATTATTTCTCAAAAAAAGAAGACAGTAGGGAAGAAAAAGGGGGAGAAAAAAAGAACCTTCAGACACCAACCTTAAATGGTTAGGTTGGTGTCCTTAAATGGGAGCATGGTTCGAGCCTGTGGGAAAAAAATAATAAACTCAGCACATGTAGGGTACATTTAAAAGACAGTACAACAAATCTCGAGATTTAACATGTAGTGAACAGGGGTGATGGAAGAGGGGAGAACATGTCACAATCAGTCCAATGAATAACTCAAAAGATAGGAGTGCTCAGTCAATACAGTTACATGACACAGGGGCTGGAGCAAATAGGAATTCAACAAAGTTGTTGACATTACAGGGCACCTGCAGCTGCAAGGGCAAGCCTTATTAGTCACAGGCTTGGGAAGGCTGATAGGAATGCTAGCGTCCAAGCGTATTTTTCCATCCAGGGGGAAGTCCAGATAACAATTGTTGTGGGAGCAAGCCATCCATGATTTCAAACAGCCTGAATGTTTTTTTTTTTTTTTTTTTTTAACTTGTGACTATCAATGACGTCAATTTACATAATCCTAGATCAATCCATCAACTTTTCAGGCTGGACCAACTACTCCTCGTTCTTTTCCATTTTGCAAAGCGACTCCAACACCGCATCCACTTTGTGATTGAGTTCGGTCAATGCATGAGTATTTACCGGTTTTGGAGTCCTTGGAGGGGGTGCTGGAGAGTGCTCCCACTGGGAACTCCGTCGTTCGGCTCATACAACAAATATCCCACAAACAGACCATGTCTATGTGTCTCCAAGACCCCCAAAGTCCATACCTCCACATCATATCTGTTCTTGACTAACTTCAAAGCAAATCACCATGTGTCATGTTCCATTTTGTTCTTTGTTTGTTTCAGCAGTCCGACCATGGATCCCGCAGATTTAGATAAATTTAGGGAAGCTTTGACCAGCCAGGGAATGTTGGTTGGACAGCAGGTGTCCGCGTTAAGGGAACTCTGTGGCGCCGTCGCCCAGCTGGCTGTCACGGTTCTGTTTTCAGCCTGGCCAGCAGGTGGCAGCTTGAGCGGACTTTCTGGTTGCACACCTGCTGCCAATCTATTATCAAGGGACTCTGTATTTAAGGACCCTTCTGGTGTCTACCGGTTGTCGGAGTATTGTTTATTGCCTTGCTACTTCCATGCTCATAGCCCATTTTTGCTATCGATCTTGTGTTTTCGCTTTTGACTTCTCTGTACCATTTATTCTGCTAGTATGGTTTTTATTTTGTGATTTGGCTTTTCTCGCGTGTATTTTGATACATTGTTTTTCGTTTGTATTCTCGGTTCTCTTTTTCACCCCTTGCCTTTTGTGCAAGCGCTTTTTGTTATTTGTTTCGTGTTCTCCCTGGTCCCTGTTTGGACCAGCGCTTTATGTTAATACGTTGTCGGTTCGATTATACATTAAATTATTCGTTTGCTACGGAGACCTTGTTGGCGTCTACGTTTTTTGGTATTCCAAACTTGATTCGGCTTGCCCGAAACGTGACACTGGCCCACCGACTTGAGTTGGCTCCCAGGTCGAGCATTTGAGCCTCCGAGGGAAACCCCCCACGGAGTCCCAAACTGTCACGATGGGGGTGGGGGGGGGCACTTATTTTTTTACAGTTTGTAGGGAACCAAATCTGCCACACCCCTCACGTTATACCAGCGAGCCCGGTTTGTGCGGGCAATTTATTCATCGGTGCTCATTGATTTTTGATCAGCAACCTTCCACCTACGCGAATGACCATTCTAAGGTTGCTTTCATCATGAGTCTTCTGACTGGTCAAGCTGCTACCTGGGCACTCACAGTGAGTAATGCACGCCTTGAGCGCCGGTCTTCCTTCACAGTTTGTTGCTGAATTTCATTGGGTGTTTCACCACCCTGTTCGGGGAAGAGAGGCCAGAGGGCAGTTAATTGATTGTGCTCAGGGAAGTAAATCTGTTGCTGACTATTCTGTTGAGTTTTGCATTCTCGCGGCAGAAAGCGGATTTTGGGACTGTGCTCTTTGCAGCCTTTTCTGTCGCGGTCTTAGCCCCGCCTTGAACGACGAGTTTGCAGTACATGATGAGTCAACGAACCTCGAAGAACTCACTGCTTTATTGATTCATTTTGAGAATCGCCTGCGGGAGAATGGAGGTACAAAACAGTCCTGATCTCCCCCCCGAGAACCTCCGCAGTCACCATTCTACAACGGAGCAACTGGAATCCTATAGCCGCTACATTCGGCTTTCCGTGGCACCAACAACCCCATCCGAAGAACCCATGCAGTTAGAAGGTGGTCACATTTCCACCAAGAAATGGACGTGGTGCGTCCAGTCGGGTGCATGTTTCTATGGTGGTCTGCAGGGTCATCAAGAGGCGAACACTCCGAGACAACCACCACATTCACACCGTAATTCTTCCCAGCTTGGTCAACGGGAGTTGGACAGCCAAGATCCTGTTAATGGCAAAACAGTGACTTGTTATGTGGGTCTTGATCAGCAGACCAGTTGCATGCCTAACGTCAAAAGACTTGAAATACCCAGGGAAGTATATTCGGCGGGGAGAAGTGTTGAGATTACTGCTCTTGTTGATTTCGGGTCTGATGAGTGTTTTATCGATCCTAGTATTGTTGATTCGTTGTTGTTGTTGTTGAGTCACTCAAGGCGCCTGAGGATGATCCTCAGTAGTGCTAGACGTGCGTGTGGGAGGCTCCACAGCTCTCTGAAGGAGAATACCAATTGGCAGTGATAGCGGGCATACTGGAGTGAGGGGCACCGAAGCCAGAGGTGCTCGGCTGATTCTTCTTCTTCACCACAGAGATGGCACCGATCATCCTCGCTCTTCCGCGTCAAATGTTGCCATCTTCGGAGGGAGGGGTGGTGGACGGACCAGAATCAGATAAGATCGACGAGGTGTTTCTTTGATAATTGGGACTCTTGCTCCGGATTGGGGCGAGAGGAAGTGAGAGAGATGAGACGAGAGTGGGTAGATGGTGGGGATTTGCAGCTCCTGCATATGATCGCCAGGCGTGTTTGAGATTCGAGCCGGGCCATTGCTTGGGTAAGGGAGGAGCCGAGTTTGGCTTGCTCATCTGCTAGGTCATTGCCCGGGAGGTTGCAATGGCCTGGGACCCATATTAGTTGGATCCTTTGGGTTGGGGAAAGGCCACAAAGTTGGAATTGATGACAAGGATGGAAGGGTATAAGGCAGGGGTCCCCAAACTTTTTTGGCTCACGGACCTGTTTAATATCAGACAATATTTTCAGGGACCGGCCTTTAAAGGCCGGCTAAATACAACAAAATAATATGATATGACCGGCATGAAAACTGGTATTTTCGAAACATAATAAACATGAATCACGACAAGAGGAATGTCCTATCTGGCCGCAACACTCTCTGGTCGCTATGGTAATGTTTACACGTGCCTTCAAAATAAGATAGACCGCAAATACAAAGTGCATGAAAAATACGACTCACCATCGCCGCATATTATGCCGATTGGGCTTGGTGTGAGGGAATCTCCTGTTGTGATCAATTCGTGTTTTAAGTAGGACTCCTGGCACTGTCTATTAAATGTAGCCTTATTTTTTCTTGAAAATCGTATGCTCCTCCTCTGTCTCCTGGCTGGGCGTTTTCCCCTTCCCAAAGAAACTTTCCAAAGACCTTTGTTTTTTACTAATTTTGCTGGCTCCTGGGTTTCATCTTAGCGGTAACCTATCACATGACTGAGAAGCACGCCTTCACCTGCGTCAAGAGTGACATATTGTAGATGGATGTAACAGAGGATGCGGAAATTTTTCAAAGTAAAACATCTTTCAGATTCTGAAATTAATAATACAGAAGTAATGTAAGTTATGTATTCTTTCTGTGCGGCCCGGTACCAAATGACCCATGGACCGGTACCGGTCCACGGCCCCGGGGTTGGGGACCTCTTGTCTAAGGTATTGGGGTTGTCGAGTGATTGGAGGAGGGACTTTCAGTCCGTGACGATGGAGGCTAAGGACCAGTCGTCGTTCTGTCCGAGCCAGGTGATGACTGCGCTCAGTGCAGTTTTCTCAGCCTGAAAAGAGCTTCTAAAGATCCCAGTGGGTGCATGCCAGGAGTGGATCAAAGAGTCGGCTCGGAAGACCGCTACTCCTGCACCTCCGTTCTCCGTACCGTTGAGGGTGGAGCCATCAGTGAAGACGTACAAGTCTGTTGGGTCTTGTGCCGCGAGCATTTGCATAGCTGCAGCTAGTTGTTGGGAGGGGGATGCGGATTTCGTGGGGATAGGAGGTGGAGGAGGCGGCAGCCATGGAATATTAGGGTTATTTACAGTCTTCGTGTCCGTCGGGATGAGGTTGAGGTTGGGGAGTATTGGGGTGGTAAAAGTTTTCCTGTCACCCTCTTTGGGGCATTTTGGACAGTGCGTTTTCAAGAACATTCTCCTGTCATCGCTGGGAGGGAGATGGCACCATTCGTTGGCCTTTCTGTGGCAGGTCAACTGTAGCCGGGTGGAGAGCGGTGGAAGCTGGGCTTCGTGAAGGACGGCGTCGATGGGAGTTGTACGTAGTTGGCCCGTTCCGGCCCCTGTCATATCTGACTGCGCCCTCTCTAGTTTCTGGATGTTGGTGGAGGAAGCCCAGGGTGTCCATGCAGGAGCTGTATATTCAGCGAGCGATTTGATGCTCCGCATTTCCAATGGCCACCACCCTCAAGATGTGCCTGTCAGTTGTCGCAGGAGGTTTGTGCGCTGCTTCATTACTTGGCTCAAGTTCCGTATATGTTCACTGAATGTAAGTCGGCGGTCGTATCGAACCCCCAGGAAGGTGGGAGTGGGATTCCTCTTGCGTCTGGCACCTTGGACGGTGATTTTTGGGCACCATGAGGATTCGGCAGCGTCCATTGTGAAGAAGGCAACTTCCGACTTCGACGTGTTGAGTGTAAGATGATTATCTGCGGACCATTTGACAGCCTCCAACTCTAGTCTAACCGCTACGTCTTCCTTATTACGGCCGCTACAGACCAGCGCCAAGTCGTCAGTGTAGGCATAGACAAGGGTGGAGTACTCAAAGGAGTTAAGCAGATCGTTGATGTAAATGGTAGAGGAGTGGAGATAAAACCGAGCCTTGGGGGAGGCCTTCTGTCATGATTCGGTTTGGTACCAACAGGTGGCACTCTCCCTGCAGCTGCACACCTGTTGGTCATTATGTAATTAGTGTTTTAAAAGGACTCCCAGCCCGAACACTCAGTGTCGGGTCATATTTTACTCTTGGCTACTGTCATGTTTGTTTGTTTCCGTTTGTCTGCTGCTGTCAGGTTTGTTTCGGTCAGGTTTTGGTCACGGTTCTGTTTTAGCTTCAGTTGTGACTTTTGTTTGCTACTTTGGACTACGTTTGTTATGGATTTAGTTTTCTCTGTTTCAATACACTTCTTTAAGTACAACCTGCTCCTCCCTCCTGCCTGCTTTTTGGGGTCCACCACCACCGCGCAACGTGACAGATTGACCCAACCAACTGGACCCCGCAGGCACAAAGGACTGGTTCCAATTCCATCATGTGCCTGGCAGAGCACGTCTGCGGGCGACACCCTTTTCCCCTTCGGGCAGCGCTGGTGATGCGGCTGTCCTGTTTTCGTCTCGTCAAGCCGCGTCTACGGTGGGCCGAGCCCCGTCCGCGTCCACATTGAGCCGAGGCTTGTCCCGTGTCTGTTCGAGCTGAGTCACATTCACGTCGACGACGAGCCCTGCCACGTCCCCGCCCCCGCCAATGTAATGTAATGTATTATTATTATTATTATTATTCTCCGGCGAGGCGAAGGTCGCCGTCGCTTTTAGTTCCCGTTCCCTGGCGAGGCAAGCCTTCTGGACAGCTTTGGGACGGCTGGGATCCGTCCCTTGAGGGAGGGGTACTGTCATGATTCGCTTTGGGACCAACAGGTGGCACTGTAGGGCTCTCCCTGCAGCTGCACACCTGTTGGTCATTATGTAATTAATGCTTTAAAAGGACTCCCAGCCCGAACACTCAGTGTCGGGTCATTGTGTTTGCTTTTGGCTTCTGTCATGTTTGTTTGTTTGTCATGTTTAGGTCATGTTTTAGGTCATGTTTCTGTTATTGATAGTTTTGAGCGTCAGTTATGGTTTTTGTTTGATACTTTGGACTTTGTTTAGGATTTAGTTTTCTGTGTTTTATCAATACACTTCTTCAAATACACCCTGCTCCTCCCTCTTGCCTGCCTTTTGGGTCCACCACCACCTCGCAACGTGACACCTTCTTTGAAGGTTAGGAAGCGTCCTTTGGTACCGTTCACCCTCATGCGCGCCGTATGGTTAGTGAACCAGGCTTTGATCCACTCAACAAACCGAAGAGGTACGCCAATTGCCAGCATCTTCTGGAGGAGATTGGCACGCCACACCTGATCGTACGCCTTGCTGAAGTCGAAGAAAGCCGCAATTGAGCGCAGACGTTTTTTGGACTGGAACCCATCCATGACGAATTGGGACAGCTGTAGACATTGATCGGTGGTGCAGCGGCCCTTGCGGAAACCCGCCTGCCATGGGCTGAGAATCAAGTGCTCCTCTAGCCACCTGGACAAGTGGTTGACGATGAGTCTCTCCAGGGTTTTGCTAATGGTGGAAGTTAGGGCGATTGGGAGGTAGCTCCCGATGAGTTGAGGGTCCTTGCCCTTTTTACGGTGCGGGATGGTCTCTGCGTGCGCCAGGCGTGGAGGCACGATTGGGTGGTCCGGCTGATGTTGAGGATCTGGAGGGGGACGGGAAGTGCAGCAGGGGGCAGGTATTTCAGCATCTCTGGGGCAATTCTGTCTGGACCAGCAGCATTGCCTGGCTTGAGTTGATGGAGGGCTCGGCGGAGTTCGTCAGGTGTGAATGGGCACTCGAGCGATTACCGAGGGAAACCCTGTACTCTACGGGCATCTGTTTGAAGCCCTCGTACGATCCTCCTGCTTGACTTATGGCTTCTGCGCCCACTCACCCTCGCATATTTGATGACAAAGTTATCTTAGCCTTGTCTGAGGCATACTCACGGTTTTTATACGTGAGCGTTTTGTTTGTTTCATGTGATGGTGGTCTGGATCGAGATTTGGCCACGGCCCACGCTTGTTTTGTGTCATGGTCTCCGAGATCTTTTTGAGATGGAGGTACCAAGATGCGCGTTTTGCCTCTGCCGTCTACCTCTCGGCATTTTTGCATGTAACTCTGTGTGGTAGTGGCGTTCAGGTTTCTTCTGAGCCGATTCCTCTCCTTTATGAGTTTCTTCGAGACTCCGTTCATCCACAGGACGTTGTTAGGGCGGAAGATTTTTTTGAGGGACAGCTTTCTCCGTCGCCCTTTTGAGGAAATCGGTGAACGCATTGAGAAGCGGTATTGTTGAGGTCCTCTGGAGCGTAATCGACTAACTGCCAGGGGTAAAACGGGTTACGGATCTAGATGGAAGACTCTTGACGGAAGTTACGTTTATTATGTGTCCAATTCGGCTATGCCTGGGAATCATGTAATGCTATGGCGGTTTTTCGTCATGCCATCAGGCGTGGCTCCGATTAGATTAGGCTTGCCATGGTTGAACATGCATAATCCTGATATTGATTGGTCTGTTGAACATCGGAGTCTATTTTGCCATGCCAACTGTCTAAGAAGTGCTGATCCCAAACATAAATTACCCGTTGCACCCACCTTTGAGGATATTTGTTTGGAGAAAGTACCACCAGAAAATCATGATTTAAGTGAAGAGTGAATGAAGAGTATTTATTAAGGATCGAGCCCAAACGTTACCGCTACACTGGCATATGACTGCACCATTGATCTCCTTCCTAATTTCTGTCCTCCCTAGCTCGCGCCTCTATCAGGTGTTGCAACCAGAACAAGAGGCACTGTGGGAGTATATCTCCAGTGCTTTGGAGGCAGGGTTCATTCGACCATCCAAATTGCCCTTGTGGGCGGGATTTTTCTTTATTGAAAAGAAGGATAGGACTCTGAGACCGTGCGTAGATTACCACGGACTCAACGAGATCACTGTAAGAAACAAGTATTCATTATCCCTATTAGACTCTGCTTTTGCAACTTTGCAGTCCGCAACGGTTTTCTTGAAACTTGACATTCACAGTACATGCCATCTAATCCACATTCGGGAAGTAGATGAATGGAAGATGGCATTCAAGGCCCCTTTGGGGCTATTTTGAGTAACGGTTCATACCATTCGGATTGACTAATGAACCGGCAGTCTTCCAGTGTTTAATTAACGACATTCTGAGACGTTTTTTGATATGTGTATCTAGATATTTTAATATATTCTTCAAGAGTGTTCAGGAACACAGGCTACATGTTAGAAAAGTACTCAGACGTTTATGAGAGAACCGACTCTTCAGGGGTGTTCACACGGCACACATTTGATCCGGCGCTGCACCGATGTATTTTGTTGCGATATAGTTTACACCGGAGCAAATTTTGTGGAGCGTTCACACGTACAACGCCCGTGAGCGTGTTAGCACCGGCGCAGCGTCGGTGCAGCTCCACTTGCGGTCACACGGCAGTTTCTGCAGCGGAACAAAACGACAAAACAAATGAATTGTCGTGTTGGTTCTTTTGTAAACGTGTACACAACTCAAGCAACTACTGTACAGGCACGTCCTTCTCCTTCTCGGTCTCCGTGCCTTCTGCTTGAGAGTGACCGCCCCCCGATAATGTAAATCAACGATGACTTCAATGACACTCAGAAAAGCAAAAATGTAATGCGCCAAACAGAAAAATCAAGAGAGGAAATCACGAAATAAATTCGATGGGGCACGGGGGGGGGTTGTGAACACACAACAAAGGAACAAACTACACAAACAACTCCGAGACAGTCCAGTCTCCTACAAAAGGAAAGATGATGTTTGGAGACTATTCTCCCCACGTTCTAGTTGAGATGGTATAACACAAGCGAGGAAGTGCTTTGCTACTGTTACCAGCCTCGTCTTGTGTCGTTATTAAACAAACACATGACGGAAGTCCGACAGAGCACGAAAGCAACGCATTCTCGCCGTACATAATCAACTCTTCTCATGCATAGTGAGGCTACTCCCCCCTCGCAAACAAGCATTTGCTCCAGAGCAAATTGTAGCGTTCATACGTGCAAACTTATCTCGGTGCTGCGCCGCAAACGAGCATTTGCTCTGGAGCAAGTTTTTAAACCACCTCCCTGAGGTGGATCAAATTTGGTCCGGTGTAAGCTGTTTAGCGGCGCTACGCTGGAGCAAATTCGCATGTGTGAACGCTCAACTGGCAATCAACTCTTCTCATGCTAGGGAGGCTACTCCCCCTTCGCAAATGAGCATTTGCTCCGGAGCAAATTGTAGCGTTCACACGTGCAAATTTACATCGGTGCTGCGCCGCAAACGAGCATTTGCTCTGGAGCAAGTTTTTAAACCACCTCCCTGAGGTGGATCAAATTTGGTCCGGTGTAAGCTGTTTAGCGGCGCTACGCTGGAGCAAATTCGCATGTGTGAACGCTCAACTGGCACAGCGCCGGTGCTGTGTCGGACCAAATGTTGCCGTGTGAACACCCCTTTAGTTAAGGCAGAGAAATGTGAATTTCATGCAGGATTGGTCCCCTTTTTGGGTTTCATTATTGAAAAGGGACAGCCCTGTGCAGATCCAGCCAACACCCAGGCAGTAGTAGTGTGGCCTACGCCCTCAACCAGGAAACAATTACAAAGATTACTGGGATTTTCTAATTTTTACTGCAGATTTATCAGAAATTACTGCGATTGGCTGGCAACCAGTTCAGGGTGTCCCCCGCCTACTGCCCGAAGACAGCTGGGATAGACTCCAGCACCTCCCGCGACCCTCGTGAGGATAAAGCGGTTCGGAAAATGAATGAATGAATTTATCAGAAATTACAGTCAGGAGGCAGCCCCACTGACCAAACTTACCTCCAGCAAAACCAGTTTCCATTGGTCTGAGAATCCTGAGTCCGCTTTTAGGGAATTAAAGAGACTATTCACATGTCCACATGTGTTAACCCACCCCGATCCTAACGTGTCGAGGTTGACGCTTCAGATTCCGGAGTGGGGGCTGTACTGTCCCAACGTTCCCCAATCAACTAGAAGCTCCACCCCTGTGCGTTTTTCTCCTGGAAACTCATCTCAGCTGAAGCCTATTACAACGTTGGAAACCGCGAACTGCTGGCCATAGTCCTGGCACTCCAAGAATGGCGTCACTGGTTAGAGGGAGCCAAGGGACCATTCACAGTCTATACGGACCACAAGAACCTGGCTTATATCTGAGCTGCTCAGAGGTTGAACTCGTGTCAGGCACGATGGGCTCTGCTCTCCACCCGGTTCAACTTTACGCTTACCTACCACAAGGGCTTCCGAAACCACAAACCAGACACCCTCTCACATATCCATGGCCCTGGAGTAGACGAGACCAGGTCCGAGACGATCCTGCCTAGCCAATGCATTGTGGGCATGCTTCGATGGGATTTTGAGCAATGAGTTCTGTAGGCCTTGAAGGATACACTTATTCCTGAGGGGTGCTGTAGCAAAGGCTCAGCCCGCTCCTTAATTTAGTTGCCGCAAGACGTTGACGCATTCAAGTATCGCGTTATAACAGCATCCTGACAGTTTCCGGGTTTTCGTCATGCTCAATATCATTAGTTCAGCTCGATCTCAGCCTTGTGCCCTCTAAACTCCTGTGTCCCCCCCCTTACCTCATTGGTGATTCCAAGTCCTGAGTTCATGACAAAAACGTAAGTACAACGAGGTTTGCTTGTCATATTTAGTCAGTTGCGGCTTGTGTTTGTGAGCCAGTTAGCCACATTAGCTCACTAGCATCGGGCCGCTGCGGTTCGGGGTGATTAAGCTGAGAATATCGAGGTATTGTTTGGAATTTTATGTTACTATGTGTTAATGGTGCAATGACCGAAGCTCCTTCCTGTCCTGACGACGGCCGGCTGTAATTTGTTTACATATGTGTGTTGGCTCGCATGTCATGAACCACAAGTGTAGTTAATTTGTGTGGCCACTTGATAGTGCCGTTACCCTGCCATTGTTAAGTGATTCATTCCATGGTTGCATCCAGGAATATTCTGAATGTTGTAACATTGAAGTTGAAGTTAATTCCAATTCCTCATATTTGTAGACTCATCCCTCCTAAACCCTCACAATCATCCCTTCTTGTTCCTCCATCCCTCGTCGTCCCTCATCATCCCTCCTCAACCAACATCACCCTCTGTTTGTATTTCCCTGTATTCACTGCAACGTCTCCAATAAAGGATACTGAAACGCACCCTCGAATCCTGTCTCCTCATACCTGTGCTCTGACCGTCACACCATCTGATTTACAGTTAAACGAAAAAGGAATCAGCCCTATCGCCTCCCCAACAGGTGCTCAGCTGAGTGTTTGTTTGTCCCTGCTCAACACCATTCAGAAGAGGTAAGGTGGGGACATGCCTCGAAAGGTGCGTGCCATCCAGGGATTCATCACACCTACACTGTGATCGTCCAGTGTTTTTGGAGGCCAGACATGTACAAGGACATTAAATAGTATGTGGGTGCCTACTCAGCCTGTACCTGTGGAAAGTCTTCTCGATGGCCTCCGGCTGGATTGCTGCGACCACTGCCAATGCCATCCCGTCCTTGGTCTCATGTCTCTCACTAGACTTTGTCATTGGTCTTCCCCTCTCTAAAGGACAGTTATTCTCAACATAGTCAATCAATTCTCGAAACTAGCTCATTTTGTGGCTCTGCCCAGGCTTCCGTCTTCTTTTAAACCACTCGAGTCCTCATTCAGCACGTTTTTCGGCCCCGTGGCCTGCCCTGAGACATTGTGTCTGACCAGGGTCCTCAGTTCATCTCCAAGGTTTGGAAGAGGTTCTGTCAGGCACTCGGTGCTTCGGCCAGTCTGTCTTCAGGATACCACCCCCAGACGAACGGCCAAAGTGAACGTGCCAACCAGGACCTGGAGGCTGCCATCCAGTGTGTGTGCCTGATTATAGAGTTGCTTAGGGCTAATGCTAACCAGACTAGCTGGTTGGTTACAACCCACGCTAACTGTTGTGTCTGCCATGTCCATGGTTATGGCATTAATCTGGTCTACCTGACAGACAGGTAGACCAGATTCTAACAGGAAAAGCCTCTGAGTGAGGATGCAATTAGTGCAAGTGGAGCACAAAGCCAATTCTTACATTTAATTGCCTGGTGAATGAAAGCAGTTCAAGCAGATGATCAGCCATGGACTCCGCCCATTGAAAGAAAAAGAAGCGAAATGGTCCCTACCTTGACAGGAAGTGAAGCACTGTAAGTTGTAAACTAAGACTATTATCAGCATCAATGCTAGAATAAAGATGCCTCCCATCTCTACTGATGACTACCACAAACTCCTTCAGAAGATGGCAGGAGGAAAAAATGCATCACCTCTAAGTGTTTGTGGAGGTGAATGGGAAATCAGGCAATGAGACCACACTACTACCACTCTCTCCAAACAGTGGACACAAGCATGCTAAAAGACAGCTTGCTCCATCCACCAGCCCTCCCAAAAGCCAAAAGTGAGGAGTTTTCGCCCAACAGCCAGACCTGACTGCAAAGAAATTAATGAGCAATATCACCAGCTGATGCAAGATGCCAACACCAACAAATCAGTCTTGGACTTTGGAACCGGCAAGAAAAAGAAAACCATCTTATCGACAAAAAAAAAAAAAAAAAACATAACACGGGCATTGAATGGAGAAATATGTTTGCCTTACTGTCATCTGACCAGCAAGCTTCAGTGGATCGGAGCAACAATGAAAGGTTTAAAAGTGAACACGCTCAGCAAATGAGATCAGCTATTAGGCCATAAACAGTGATAATAGGCGAAATAGCTTTATTTGGCATCAAAGGTCCATGTGGTTGAGAGCACAAAAAAGTTCTGGGTTTTGCTAATGACATGGTTTCTGATGTTTCTGAAAAGCCGAGAAGATCGCTACTGAGCATTTGACTGTCAGATCGGTTATTATATAGACAGGAGCATGTAATCTGTTGAAAAAAACAGAGTCAATGAAGCAAAACTGTTGACCTTCTACAAAAAAATGCAAACTCTGTACGCAGAAGTATATCTGAGTCTGGATACGGTCGGGCAAGGGGATGAGTGCTTCAGCAGGATAATGTCACTGTCAAGATGGCTGAGAAGCATCTGTGCTTCTTAATCAGTAAATTTTATTGCCAATCTTTTCAATTTTTAGGAACATCATCATCTTTTCCAACATAATGGGATTCATTTTAATAAGCAGAGAATTAAATTACTGACTGCCAACATTATCCGAAGTGTGCGTCATGGGGCGCCACCTTCCCAAAACAGAGGCCTTGTTTATCCGCGACAACAGATAAAACGAGATTCTTGCCTCACTCAGAAGGAACAACAAGCACACAAATCTCACTCCCCCATAGCCCTCCTCATCGACCCAACCTTCTGCGCCACACCCACGGCTGGATTCATCACAAACTTCACACTGCCAAACACCACCACCTCACTCACTGCACTGTACATCATCCCGAACGACGACTCAGCCCAGACTCGGCAAAACCCATTGTCTATGAACAACTCGCACCCAGATTTTACAGATGAACAAGCTTGTTAAACTGGAATTCAACTCACACCACTTCCATGTTCTTACCTCATACTCCTTGTTTTATATTCTGTGTGGAGGTGCTGACTTTTTCCGGTGTTGTATTCATGAGAGTGAGTGTTACTTTTTTTTTGTAGGATCTCTGCGGAGACTCAGGTGGCCGTGAGGATTGGGTGAGCGGAACCAGCGGCCCGACCCGATTGGCCAGACAGCTATATATATATATATGTATATATATATATATAATGTTGCTCTTGTTATTATATATTTTTTATATTGTAGTTTCTGTTCACATGTTCATGTTGACTTGGAATAGTATGTCAACGCCTGGAATCGGTTTGTTCACAATGGCTGCTTGTGCGTTGTGATATTGGGAAATCCACACTGACTTTCCATACATTGATGCTCTGATTTTGGGTGGGTCAGTGCTGTACCAATTACTATCGAGTTCACAACCAGCAACCGAATGATGACTAAACATAATTAAAACATGCCATTACCGGTCAGCTTGGGATGGGCTCCCAAGTAAACAACCAAATTGCACACACAGACTGCTTCGGATCTGCAGAGGGGAAGCAAAGTGTTCCGCACCAGCTACAATGGACTGACAAGCAACTGATCTTCTAAGCCCATCCATCTATTTTCGATAGCGCTTGCCCTCATTAGAGTCAAGGGTGAGCTTGAAAGGCCGAGTACACCTGGGACTGGTCATCAGCCCATTGCAGGACACATAACACAACCACTCACACTCACAGTCTCACCTATGGACAGCGTAGTCTTCAATGAACCGAATAGGTTATTGGAATTTTTGGAGAAAGAAAGGGTGTGGAAAAACTGCGACAAGCATGAGAACAGCAACTAAACTAAACTAAACATGAGACACTGCGACAAGAGGAGAATAAGGATAGCAGGCAGTTGACATTTAATAGTTTAAATTACTTTCAGCGCTAATGTACTTTTTTACTACAGTACGTAATGATCTATGCTTTCAGTTGCCAATCTGCGAGAAATATGTTTGCCTTACTGTCATCTGACCAGCAAGCTTCAGTGGATCGGAGCAACAATGAAAGGTTTAAAAGTGAACACGCTCAGCAAATGAGATCAGCTATTAGGCCATAAACAGTGATAATAGGCGAAATAGCTTTATTTGGCATCAAAGGTCCATGTGGTTGAGAGCACAAAAAAGTTCTGGGTTTTGCTAATGACATGGTTTCTGATGTTTCTGAAAAGCCGAGAAGATCGCTACTGAGCATTTGACTGTCAGATCGGTTATTATATAGACAGGAGCATGTAATCTGTTGAAAAAAACAGAGTCAATGAAGCAAAACTGTTGACCTTCTACAAAAAAATGCAAACTCTGTACGCAGAAGTATATCTGAGTCTGGATACGGTCGGGCAAGGGGATGAGTGCTTCAGCAGGATAATGTCACTGTCAAGATGGCTGAGAAGCATCTGTGCTTCTTAATCAGTAAATTTTATTGCCAATCTTTTCAATTTTTAGGAACATCATCATCTTTTCCAACATAATGGGATTCATTTTAATAAGCAGAGAATTAAATTACTGACTGCCAACATTATCCGAAGTGTGCGTCATGGGGCGCCACCTTCCCAAAACAGAGGCCTTGTTTATCCGCGACAACAGATAAAACGAGATTCTTGCCTCACTCAGAAGGAACAACAAGCACACAAATCTCACTCCCCCATAGCCCTCCTCATCGACCCAACCTTCTGCGCCACACCCACGGCTGGATTCATCACAAACTTCACACTGCCAAACACCACCACCTCACTCACTGCACTGTACATCATCCCGAACGACGACTCAGCCCAGACTCGGCAAAACCCATTGTCTATGAACAACTCGCACCCAGATTTTACAGATGAACAAGCTTGTTAAACTGGAATTCAACTCACACCACTTCCATGTTCTTACCTCATACTCCTTGTTTTATATTCTGTGTGGAGGTGCTGACTTTTTCCGGTGTTGTATTCATGAGAGTGAGTGTTACTTTTTTTTTGTAGGATCTCTGCGGAGACTCAGGTGGCCGTGAGGATTGGGTGAGCGGAACCAGCGGCCCGACCCGATTGGCCAGACAGCGCACCTGTGCAACCCGTGTACTCCCTTGTTTGGATAAAGCGGTTCAGCTAAAAAAAATATCTATCTATCTATCTCTCTCTCTCTCTCTCTCTCTCTCTCTCTCTCTCTATATATATATATATATATATATATATATATATATAATGTTGCTCTTGTTATTATTATATATTTTTTATATTGTAGTTTCTGTTCAAATGTTCATGTTGACTTGGAATAGTATGTCAACGCCTGGAATCGGTTTGTTCACAATGGCTGCTTGTGCGTTGTGATATTGGGAAATCCACACTGACTTTCCATACATTGATGCTCTGATTTTGGGTGGGTCAGTGCTGTACCAATTACTATCGAGTTCACAACCAGCAACCGAATGATGACTAAACATAATTAAAACATGCCATTACCGGTCAGCTTGGGATGGGCTCCCAAGTAAACAACCAAATTGCACACACAGACTGCTTCGGATCTGCAGAGGGGAAGCAAAGTGTTCCGCACCAGCTACAATGGACTGACAAGCAACTGATCTTCTAAGCCCATCCATCTATTTTCGATAGCGCTTGCCCTCATTAGAGTCAAGGGTGAGCTTGAAAGGCCGAGTACACCTGGGACTGGTCATCAGCCCATTGCAGGACACATAACACAACCACTCACACTCACAGTCTCACCTATGGACAGCGTAGTCTTCAATGAACCGAACAGGTTATTGGAATTTTTGGAGAAAGAAAGGGTGTGGAAAAACTGCGACAAGCATGAGAACAGCAACTAAACTAAACTAAACATGAGACACTGCGACAAGAGGAGAATAAGGCAAGCAGGCAGTTGACATTTAATAGTTTAAATTACTTTCAGCACAAATGTACTTTTTTACTACAGTACGTAATGATCTATGCTTTCAGTTGCCAATCTGCACGTTATCTCATGGATGCATCCCCCCGAAAATATTATTTTGCTTCTTGTTTTTATGGCATGCAAAGCTCAACTGGACATGTGTCTTTTTGGTGACAACCGACAAAACAGCTACAGATCAATGGGCTGCACATCTGTCTTGTTATAAAAGGATTTCCATAAGTCTGTGACGGCTTCAAAAATTTTAAGCATTCACACTGTATACCACTGGAGCTTTTTTTTTACAACTGGGATTCTTAGGACATGCTGAAAGTTTGGGAAGAGACACCTCAGTGGGGCGTGTCTACTGTGAGCTGCACTGACAGAGGTTTTAAAAATTCTCTTTACAGACACACCATTTTGATGAAATCTGTGGTGTTCAAAGTAAATTATTTAAGGTTAGACACTCACTATGAGCCTGTCACAAAATGTCTCCCAATCAGCCACAACAATAATTTGAAATTTGAATACAAAACAAATCAATGGAAAGTAGCAATACAAAATAAAATACTACTGTGTTCACCAAATGTCATCTCAATAGATTAATATGTTCACAATTACGTATTGATGACGAATAGAGAACTCCACTTTATCAAAGCAAGGGCCTTCAAAATCAGGGAAAAATGTTGATTAGAGCAAATTGTGATTGTTTTATTAGTTGGAAATAGTAGACATAATGTTCCTCTTCCGGAAGAAAATTACATTTGGTTGAGGATCACACACAAGTTTTTGTGAGAACTAAACAGAAGCACATATTTTATGTCATTTATTAACAGAATTGGATGAGTAAATCGTGTTACAGATTTACTCATTCAAGTGATTATATTGACATTTCACATTACCTGAAAATATTAACTCATATTCTGAAACATCAATGTGTTTGTATTTGTGCATGTACAATTTCATGAGTTTGCTGGTGTCAAGTTTCCAAGACTTCAGGAGTTGAACTGGAGCCACCATATTGCAATTTATAGTTTCACGTTCATTTTGGTCTTGTCTACTTGGCACAGTATGCAGTACATTGATGTTCACTGCTGGTTAGAATTATATTATAAAGATATTCATTTTTAAACCCATCATCATTTAGGTTTGCCGGCCATCTGTGCATGAAACATTGTCTGAGCTGAGTTTCAGTTTGTTTAAAAAAATAAATAAATAAATGAAAAACTCGTAAAATGAGTGAAATTTAACTCAACGCTTCTTCAAAATGACTCAAGTGGTTTTATATGACAAAGCTAATGGAGTAGATCAGGAATGGGCAACTTAAAAAATGGAGGGGGGGGGGGCACAATTTTTCATCAACGCTTCTAGGGGGCCATAATGGGCTGCACACTTCCTCAACAGATGGATGACAAAAGCGGCAATAAGGAAAAATATGTGCAAATGTAGTCAATGTACAGAACTATCAGGATGAGGTTGAGGACCCGATGAAGGGTAATAGGGAGGCAAGCAGAGGCGATTGCTCTAAGACTGCAAGGGAAGCTCAACTTCCCCTAAAATGCCCAAAAATAAGTGATCAAATACATGTGTGTACATACAATTGTGTGTACGTCATTGAAGAGTTTTCACCCTCTCTGAACCGTGAAGGAGGTATCAGATTTAACCTGTCTCCTATTTACAATAACTTGTTGACCACCAAGGGACATAGACATGCTGATCAAGCTAACTGAAAGTAGCTATTCAGCCCTAGCCCAAACAATAGGCCTAATCAAGACCCAATGATAGGGAATTTAGAAATCAATGGGCCTCTTAACAATAGGGGCATGACTAACCATCCGCACCCAGTCCTCAAATAGGCCACGCTCAGCTTTTTAGCGCAGAGCAATTTCCCGGAGTTTTCACGGAGACTTCAGAGTTGTCTACCGCTGACGAAGCTTCTGTGAGAGAAGCGAAACGTCCTTTTTTGTTTTTTGTTTTTTACCCACAGGTACAGATGACGACTGACGGAACCCTTTCTACGATGAAACTTTCCTGTACGACTGAGAGCCTCCACAAGCAATGTTCGCCATTGACTAAATATGCGCTACAACGCGCTTATCTTTTTTCCGAATCAGCTTCTTTTTACTGGTTACGATGCGACTCTCTTCTCATTCATTCCCGCAGCTTCACTGTGCTTTAAACTGTGTGGACGCTGGGCGTCTAGAGAGTTCAGTGTAGGTTGTCCCAATGCATTGAAACAAGACGAGTCATTGGATAAATGCTGGTTTTGTCCCGCCCATCGGACGCTCAGCGTCTCTGAGAGTCTCTGGACAGTGGGCGTTTATGGGCTGGCCCGGACGCTGAGCTTTTCTGCATGATGATTAGATGATCTGTCTGAGGCTGAATCTCTTTTTGATTGACAGCGAAATGAGCCAATCACCTATCTTTTGGTGGAGGCATCGTGGGAGCATTTTTCAATTCTCATTCAGTTCTGAGTTGAACTGGAGACTTCTTCTAATCATCTGAGCGACACTCTCTTTGTTGAAAACGACTAGCGACAAATTAATCTTTTATTTCTGGTGGTTTTTGTTGTAGTTGCTGTAGTTGTAGGACACTAGTTAAGTCCCTGGAAAAGACGCCTTGTTGGTTTGACAGGGTCACAGATAATTTTCTTGAAAAGGAACGGAGAGTAAAATCCATGTATAAATCAACGGACACATTTTATGATGTAGGCCAAAATTGAGCTTCCCCTCCTTGACAGACCAGCATCTGCCACTGGAGGCAAGGGATGGTTGCATTCAAAAGAAGGAATTTAATCTCAAAACCGCTTAAGAAAAGTAAACAAACACATGGAATACAAAAAGAAAAAATCTTGAGGGAATTGAGCTGAGGGAATTGATTGGTAGACACCAAGGAGCGAGTTGATGAGAACAGTGGACACAAAACTTTACGAGACAGACATGAAACAAAACACAAAAAAACAAGACACCATGAAACAACAAAAAAACAAATCATAACAGGGCGGAAGGAGGCAAAGCGGAGCGTACAAGCCTCAGTCTGGGGGGTGTCCGGGACGCAAGACATGAGGTGTTCGAGCCAGCCGGAAAGGAGGACGGCCAGGGAACCAGGGTAAATTTAGTGTTCCATTAACCTGCTTTTTGGAATGTGGGAGTACCCGAAGAAAACCCACGCTGGCATGAGTAAATATGCAAACTCCACAGAGAAAGGCCTGGGCCTATGACAGCTGTCTTCGGGCAGTCGGCAGGGTGCGCCCTGAACCAGTTGCCAGCCAATCGCAGTGCATACATAGACAAACACCAATATGTGCCTCGTGACTGTCTGGTAACCAGGGTGAATGCTGCCCATAGAAACCATTCCAAAATTTGGGAAGATGTGTCTTGAAAATGTGATTGAAATGTGATTTTTCGCTGAAAGCATTTTGTTTAAAACATAACAAATTATTCTTCTACCTACAAAATCGGCATTTTGGCAAATGACTCAGTAAAAACATAACACAATACCTCGCAATGCCAAAAGCTACCCTTGGAGTGAGGGTGGGAAAAGCATAATGCTCTAAGCAGCCCCCTCCAAAAAAGCTTTGACCTATTTTTTTTTTTTTGTTGTTGTTTTTTTTGTATTGACCCACAATTAAAAGCCTATGACAATTAAGACAAGCGAGAACAGGGAAGAATTGCACTGAATATTTTAGTAGAATAGAGATCTATCCTGCATGTAATAGTTTGAATCCCAAGCCAAGCCTTTTGACAGATGCAGTATTTGAAGAATCACAGGAGGGGGCTACTTGAAAATCCCCTACTGTGATAGCTCTTTAAACTTTCTCAGCCTGGGACAAAAAAAATGAATAAATTTAACTTCTCTCATGGACTGAAGCTCATTAGGACGTTCCATTGCTATGGAGGGATGTAACAAAAACAGGACGTTTGTCCCATTTTTATGCCTTTACTAATAACACCAAAAGTATGAATATGGCACTCATTGTGATGAGTGTGAGTCCAAGTATTAAAAAGAAAGATTGACCATTGATGTTTTTTGTATTTATAACTGTTTCTGTAAATGCTGTACTAAAAAAAAGACAAACCAATATGGTAAAAAATAAATAAATAAATCAATACATACACATTGACAAATTATTTGATTTTACAATGGAATTTAGTATGCCTCCTCGAAAATATATACATATTTTTAACTGAAATGTGTAGTGGAACATGTAATTTTCCTCTGCTCTGCCTCTTTAAGATTGATAAGGCTTGCACCAGCGGATGTCCTTAAATTGATGTTTGAGTGAGACCACGAGAGTATTTTGGCTCGTGTTAATTGCATCACTTCTTTGGATTGACATTGCAGCAGTTAACATTTTCCACCATTTTTCACCTGTGGGACGAAATACTTAATTAAAACAGTTTTAATAGCAAAGCAACTTAGCTGTACTGTACCCACGATACCCAAATGATCGTCTAGGTAGGCATATTGTAAATACTAATAACATTTTTCATTCCTGCAGTAATAGACATCTATTTCTATAACACCAGTCAATAGTCTGGACACCCTTGCGCGTGCTATTTAATTACTGGGTGTGTCCACACACAAAACCAAGCAGCATGAGCTACATTTACAGTAAATGTGAGTTTCCACCAGCCTCCTGCCAAAGAGTGACTTATGAAACGTGTAAAAAGTGGCTGATATATTGCACATTGCAAGAATCTGTTCGTGTTACAAGAACCGTTACTACCCAATATGGGGTAGTATGGCCACGTAAAAGTCATAGGTCTGCCTCACAATTGAGGTAAACATGTATGCGCTTCTTAAGATTGAGTGTGAAATTTAAATAGTCTTCAATGAACATGTTGGGCCTGAATTATTCATTCATTCATTCATTTTCCGAACCACTTTATCCTCACTAAGGTCGCGGGTGGTGCTGGAGCCTATCCCAGCTGTCTTCGGGCAGTAGGCGGGAGACACCCTGAATCAGTTGCCAGCCAATCACAGGGCACACAGAGACGAACAACCATGCACGCTCACACTTACACCTTGGGACAATTTAGAGTGTTCAATCAGCCCGCCATGCATGTTTTTGGAATGTGGGAGGAAACCGGAGTACCTGGAGAAAACCCACGCAGGTCCGGGGAGAACATGCAAACTCCACACAGGGAGGCTGGAGCTGGAATTGAACCCGGTACCTCTGCACTGTGAAGTCGACGTGCTAACCACTCGACTACCGGACCACCGGGCCTGAATTACTTTTTTTTTTTTTTTTTTTAAACATAGTACAGTCAAACCTCGGTTTTCGAACGTCTCGGTTCTCAACCAATTCGGTTTTCAACCAAATATTTCGAGTTTTTTATGCCTTGGATGACTAACAAATTTCGGTTCAACACTTTGAATTGGTCAATAATTTGTAACAATACCAGGGCCAAGTGGGGTTACACTGAAACTGTTGATTCGTGGAAAAATATGAAATTGACCACATTTGGAGACAGGAAGTTTCCGCTCGATCCCAGTGATGCGTACTCTATCGCAAATAAAATTTGAAGTACATTCAATGTGTCAGAAAGTAAATTTCTATACCGCTTGTCCTTATTAAGGCCATTGGGTTCACCCTAGACTGCTTGGCCGGTAAATCACAGAGCACAAAAAACACTTTTTACGCGCACATTCACACATGTGGACAATTGCAGTTTTCAATTAATCAAAAATGAATGTTTTCACCATAAAGATTTAAACCTGAGGATTACACATCTAAAATTTTAGTGTGCTTTTGATTACTTACCCTCTGTATAGTGTCCTCGAAAGTTTACAGTATGTATTACGAATGTTAGAAATAAGGCACGTTTAATCGACTAGGTCAGGAAGTGGAAGATCGAGGGCCCCATTTTCGGAGACAGGTAATCGGCATAAGAAGGGGTATATCTTCATTTTGCTGATGGTGCGAGTCTGGTGTACTGTGTGGGGCTCTGTTGTGCTTTTTGGGGTGTTCTGGTACATGAAGCGGTTCATTTGGGCAGAGAACGTAGACTGCACTCAGTGTATAAATGGGTGCATCTTAACTTTCGTGCCGAGGCAAGTCTAGTTTAGTTCCTAATCAAATACATAATGTCTTACTTTGTGGCAAAAAAAAAAAAGTTCAACTGTAGTGTTTATCTTCAGAGAAGGCGACAGCAGACGGTCCCTGTTTTTACAGGCAGACTTTCTGACAGGATATTTCATAATGTTCAAATTGAAAAACGTTATTGTTTTGAGCAAATAATCATTAACATAGAATGTTTTGGGCTGCAAGACATTCCAATAAAGCTGGCACAGGGTCATGTTTACCACTGTGGTCCATCACCGTTTCTTTTAACAGCATTCAATAAAAGTTTGGGAATTGAGAACAGTAAATGTTGAAGCGATGTAGGTGGGATTCTTTTCCATTCTTGCTTCATGTATAGCTTCAGTTGTTCAACTGTAATGCGCCACACATTTTCAATGGTTGACAGGTCTGGACTGTAGGCAGGCTAATATAGAAGCTACACTCTTTTACTACAAAGCCACGCTGTTGTAATGTGTGCAGAATATGGTTTGGCAAATTATTGTTTTTTTTTTGGTTTTTTTTTTTGTTTTTAATTAAACTTTTTATTGTTGTTTTCAAAAGACAAAACACAATGCGAAGAATAATAATGGTCTCCTTTTACATTTTGGATGGTATGGATAGCGAAGCATTATGAAGCAACCACTCACTATTATGCCACAAAAACTCAAACTTTGTACCTTTTAAATCCTATGTTTTTTTTGGGGGGGGGGGGGATTGGCCATTTTTGTCAAATTAGAACTATCTTGCTTTTGGTTAAAGGTGTTTTTTTCTTTCTCTCCCATTCCTTTAACAAGAGGGAAAACACTTGTTTAACACAAGGCAAGGGTGAGTTTAGTCATGTTGCAATAATAGTTTATCATAAACCTTGGTCTAAAGGGAAAGATCTGTTGAAGAGAAGACATAAAAATGTGCAATTGCCAAAGACAGATTTGGCATTTGCACTGCAGGGAACCTGCACATTTTCCTCTTGGCATTTTTCTTTCTTGTGGTTTTATAGTGCAAAATGTATGACCTGTTTCCAGAAAATAGTCAACTTTTAATTATTGTTCTTTTAATTGTTCTTTCTTCTTTCACTTTTGTAAAATCCAAAGGGCAGAGTATGCCAATTGAGAAATGACAGTCTTATGTTGGCACGCACGCGTGAGGATGACATACACATATTTTTATGTGTGCTTCATGTGTGCTTCTTTTTAATGTGGTAACTTGTTGGTTTTCATTTGGAACAGAAATAAGAACCCACAAGATTCAAATTTAAAAAAAAGGGGGGGGGGGAGACAAGGACATTGATCACCCTGTTGTCTTGAAACCATGAAGCCAAGAACATTCATCAATAAATGAAGTGGTGTGGATTATGAAGGGATCCAGAAAGTGAGACATTCAAAACATCTCTGAATGAATCTATGTGATTGTGAAAGTATGTGCCTCAGTATGAGTCAAGCGTCCTCAGTGTGAGGTCTTGAGGCTATGCTCCTCTTTCTACCCATAATTATGTTCTCTGTAGGCGCTTCACTCTCCCGCTACTTGCCCCCATGCTGAGGTGAAGTTCCTGCCTACCCTTAACGGTTCAGAAATATGCGCTTAAAGTATGTGCCTTAATTGTGGTATGTTTCTGAAGTGTCTTCATTTTGACATTTGTTGCTGCATATTGAGGAAATTAACAGGGACTAGAGTATGTTTGATGCAAAGGGCATTTTCAAAGGAAAATCTAGAAAGATGTCAGTCGTATACACCAACCCACAGTTATTTCCTCTCGCAACTGGTTGAGGGAAAGGTTTTCCAAACTTTCTCAGCTCAAGCCTCTAATTTGACATTTGGTTCCCCCAATGGAGTCCAAGAAATCATTTGGGGAGAAGAGGGAAAACTGATGCTTCTTAATTCATGTTATTTGTTCTTTCAAAAAAGGTGTATATTTACTAACATTTGAATGTAGCAGTATATTAATTTCAAAGTCAATAGTTTACTGAACAAATGTATTCTCTCAGAAATGGACAATATAATGATTTATTTATTTATTTCCCCATGTGTCAGCACCCCAGAGTCAAAGTCTCCGGTCAAAACTACAAGATGAACAATGAAAGACAGGGGACATTTGCAAGGCTTTGCCTCAGGGGTCTCCAACGTCAGGTCGCCGCCAGGAACCACATGAGAACCCAACGGGCCTGTTCTAAAAATAGCCCACCTGTGAGGGGACATTGTGATTTTCTAGGAAAGGTGTACAAGTGATCACACAACAATATAAACAAATATTTTGAATGTGTATACATACAAACATAGAAATAATGTGTTGGGGGATGCGGGACGGCGAACCATGTCACTTGACTCTCCACTAGAAAATAGCTACTCACCTTCAACCCTTTGATGTCTTTGACCACTTTGTACCAAATAATGTCATACTTCCAACCGTCCTTTAAAAGTACAGGTCCCTGGTAGGGATGTGAATTGTTAAGGTCTTTACTATTCTAATTTTATTATCGCTTCCGCTCAATTCAGTTCTTTATCAATTGTTCTATCAATACTTTTGTTCTAAAAAAAGGACACTAGACACATAGATTTTCACAGAATAAAAAGATTGGTTTTTCGGCACATGTAAAGGCACATGTAAAGGCAAGCAACAAAAATTCACACCAACATCCACACTGTCACCGAGTGGCAACCGATCCCACAAGTCACTCGAGAGAGAAGGGGGCATATTGGTATTTATATTGGTATTTATCTGTTTCTATCAGTGTGTTCACATCGGTCAATTAATATCATTGTTTTTTAATGATAGCATAATTCTGAAGATAATTTGTGCCCATTTGTTATTTCAGAAGTGTAGATCAAACTGGTAGCCCTTTCACATTAATCAGTACTCAAGAAGTGTCTCTCAGTTTCCGAAAAAGTCAGCGAGCCCTGCCTAGGATAAAATACAAAGTACATTATATGTTGGTAAAACAAAGCAGGACAACTGTGTTGCCGGAGACAGTGCCACCGCATTGACTGGACATCCTGTATATGAGGCATTATTACTTCAAACACATTAAAAATAATAATAATAAAAAAATGCTGCATCTGTCACACACAGCTCACTGAATTACCCAAGCATTGAATGATATATTCTTTATATTTTAGATATGTTTTCATTGGAGGATATTCAACTGATACCTGGCAACAATATGGGAACAACATGCAATTTTGAGTTCTAGCTGTGAGCAAAGGCTTCGGACAGGCAGTCCAGCGACTGCCAACAGCTTCTCACTTCCCAAGTTTCTAGCTCAATATTGATTTTACACGTAAAAACAGTTACATCAGACATACTGAATGTAATGGCAAGAAACTGAGAAGGTCATTGCATTTATTTGAAGTTCTATTCATTTGACAATCAGGTACAAAACAAGGGAAATATCTGAGGGAATGGGGATACCTGAGGAAAAGACAAGAATAGAATTTCTGAAAAGAACTCCGTGGAGATTTGTTGTGAATGCCAAATGTCATCCCTTATTCTCAAATGCTTACGTTTGTCCTAGTTTGGTTTGGGAAGTAAAATGCAAAGCTTGAAAGCTACATCATGCTCAAGACAACCTATAAATGATTAACGAAATGTGTTTGACATGATTCATTTTATCAGTTAAAAAAAAAAAGTATTTCTTTTGAATTTGGTTACAATTTATGAAATAATAACAACATGGTGGTCATATTAAATATCTACCAACCCAGTGATCCTCAACCTCTTTACACCCTGGTGCAGTTTCATCTGAAGGTATCCATCGATCCATCCATTTTTCTGACCCGCTTTTTCCTCACAAGGGTCGCTGGGGGTGCTGGAGCCTATCCCAGCTGTCTTCGGGCAGTAGGCGGGGGACACCCTGAACCGTTTGCCAGCCAATCGCAGGGCACAAAGACACAAACAACTATCCGTGCTCACACACACACCTAGGGACAATTTAGGGTGTTCAATCAGCCTGCCAGACATGCTTTTGGAATGTGGAAGGAAACTGGAGTACCTGGAGAAAACCCACACAGGCCCAGGGAGAACATGCAAACTCCACACAGGAAGGCCGGAGGCGGGATCGAACCCACGACATCTGCACTGTGAGGTTGACGCGCTAACCACTGGCCCACTGGGCCACCCGTGTGAAGATATATTTAGATTATTTATTTATTTTTATAAATAACCTATATGCTGTATGTAATTGTTGTAATTAATGGCAGCCCTTCGCAGACTTTTTTCTTCAATGAGCCGGCCAGTCTTATTTTGTGTTCCATAGCGTGGCATGTTGTAAGATGAAACGTAGCCAGGCTCCAAAAACAATAAGCATTTCTCTTGTGACGCGCAAAGTATGATTCATCAATATCTTCGTACTTGAATTTGAACGTATTCTGCGAACAAATTCAGAACATCCTCAGACCATGCGTACGCACAATGATGGATCAGACTTTGAAAAAAAATGTCAAACACACATTTTGTTCCCCCCCCCCCCCAAGATGCCCACCGTATTGAAACCGCAGTCATTTATAAAATCAATAATTACAATTTTAACAATTATAACTTAAATCGTCCATTTGAGAATGAGTTGAATAGTAAAATAACTGTGAAGGACACTTTCACACTTTCACATTATTGCCGTTTTAGTACGTGCATGTACTTCTAGATCATTTGTGCACTTGTCACTCAATGTGCCTGTCATACCCACCGCCGTATATATTTTCTGCCAGTAGTTCCAACACTCGTGAATTCTTCCAATTACAAATGCTAATTATTTATTTTTCTCGATAGATGCTTGATGTAGCCTACAGCATTCTCCACTTCAAATTTGACCTTAATCAAGATTGATTGACATCATTATGATGTGAGGTTCTGTGTTCAGTAAGCATTTCAATGAGAAAATGATGGACGATGACAGGGACCATCTCTTGCAACTGCATTATTTATTTATATATTTTTAAAAACCTCTGTACATTGTTTGAGATACATCAAACACATGCACTTCTACTGGGACAAGGGGTGTGGGTTATGTAAAATAGGGCATTGCAGGCCCGCAGTGTCATCTAGATGCACAGTGGTGCAAAGAAAATGGGCCGGTACGCATGTGTCATGAATCTGACGGTGATTTTGCGTACACGATATGGTCAACCTGGGCATGGACTACGAGCATTCATGAGTTGAATGAGGCCCAATGTTTTCCACTACAACCCATCTATTTTTTTAATAAAATAGTTCCACATGCTCGAAGCGCAGGATAAGTGTTTGCCATATAGCGAAAAGTGTTACAAGTGTTGTGTCATCATGTGACACAAATGTCGTGTTATTGGCGTGTGCTTATTGGCCTGCTGACAAAGACACCCCATCTTCTAGCCCAGATGTGCTCTTATGGAGCCCCCCGCCCTGTCTGAAGCCTCTCCATGTTGAGCAACCGTGGCACACCCACGGTGCTGAGGAAGGTACCCTGCTCTCAAGTTGCATTGTAAGACATCCGGCAAGCACCAAGTGTCTTCTGGTGGCGTACGCTTGCGGCTGAGCTCAATTGAACTGAGAAAATAATGAATCAGTTTGTGAAGTAAATCCATCCTGTCCATACACTTAAATGATTTGCTCACTGTGCACCTCCATACCAAATCGCCTGTGGCCTGATACCATTCCGCGTCCCGGTGATTAGGGATTTAAACAGTGGTTACTGCTTGCTCAGTTCAGACAGTTAAGAGTGTATGTTGCGATGTCACTGTTTCAAATATTCACTGAGTTCTGAGTTGAGGGCAAAGCCAGCCAATTTTTTAAATATAACATAATCAACATATTAAATCAATATTTAATCAGATTTAGTCAATTGTATTTTCTGTGATTTTAGAATTATAGAAGTGTAAAATATCATCGCCTTGATCCCTCTGCTGTAATTTATATTTGAGAACTTTCTTCAAATCCGACTTTTTTACTCCTCAACAACCCTTCACAAAAGAAGATTCAAATCATAATAAACACACACTATTGGCCAATCAGGAGTATGTTTATTGCTTTTAGTGTATTAAAGGGGCCGCTGATTGGCCCGAACAATGGCACTTATGTAACCGACGTGGATGTAAAAATTATGTCAGCACTAAAATTCACATTTAATACGTTTTTATGACTACAGTACATTCCGCACGTCTTAATGACCCATTATTTGTGGGTGGAGGCTCCTTTTTTCACACATCAGCCCAGTGATGTGCGGTGAGCTCCATGACTGCTGAAGCACTATAGTCCTCTGGAGTCAGATTTCAAAATATGAACCCAAAATACAAGATTAGACTATATTTCAATTTTGAACTTAATTGAAACATCTTCATGTTTCAATCAATTCCACACTGTTCAACAATATAACAGCAATAAAAAAAATAACATTTATGGTTGCATTCATTTTTTCTGGGCTGTTGTTTTTTTTTGGTTTTGGTTTTGGTTTTTTTTCCAGATCTCTCTCTATTTACTTTAAAATGATTTACCACCGTAGCATAAAAAATGGCATGAAAAAAAAATTTACCTTGGTGTCTGGCATCATTACTGCATGTCTGATATTTCTAAAAAAATCACCCCATATCACAATCAGTCAATAATTTGACAAGTTATGGTGAATTTATTGGCACCAAACACATGTACACCATCAAGCACGTCCACTAAGAGCCAAGGCTTTCGCTCGTGGTTAAGTATGTCTATGGGCTTTTTCTACGCACTGGGCCATGCAGCCACATGCTGGCTGTGGCACCGTACATGCCAGATTCCACTGTTCACTTTCGTCGTTTACTGCTCGGTATGAAAGACTAAATGACACCTTATATACATTCGACAGACTATTGAGCATCCATGCATCCATCCATTTTCAACACTGCTTATCCTGAGGAGGTTCACGCGGACTTGCTGGAGGCTAACCTAGCTAACTTCGGGTGGAAAGTAGACTACACCCTGAACAACTTGACAGTCAGTCGCAGGGCACATAGAGAGGCAAACAACCATTCACATCCACATCGTCACTGCACTGAGTGGGAACCAATCATACCATTCCCACACACGAATCAGGCGAGGGTACCTCAACACCGTGAGTGACACCTCATGAACATCACCATATGCAATTACATTTGTGATAAAATGGATATTCTTGCAGATGTAATGAGGAAACACCAATACCTCCTGCGTCAGTCACTGCCTGCGTGTATGCGTGAAGCCCGAAGGAAGCAACAATTCACGTGACTCTCGCAGCTCCTCTTCCCATACGTGTCAACATTGGTTTTGTATTTGTCGAATGGGACTGGTGAAATGTAGTGTTGCCACAGTTACCTTGAAAATGTAACTTCATTGCTTTCCAGATTACTTGATTTTACAGATTACAGAAAGTAATTAGTAAAGTTTAAATTTAAAAAAAAAGTTATTTTACGGGTGGCACAGTGGATAGCACCTCCCCCTTACAGTGCAGAGGTCATCGGTTCGATCTTAGCCCCGGCCTTCCGACATGGAGTTTACATGTTGTCTCCAGTTACTCCGGTTTCCTCCCACATTCCAAAAACATGCACAATACATTGACAGAACACTCTAAATTATCCTTAAGTATGATTGTGAGCGCGAATGTTTGTTTGTCTATGTGTGGCCCGAGATTGGCTGGCAATTAGTTCAGCGTGCCCAAAGAGAGCTGAGATAGGCTCCAGCACACCCATAACCCTCGTGAGGGTAAGTGGAGGGGCTATAATGCTCACCAGAAAGGGAGTGCGGGGGGTTGAGAGGAGGTACTTATTTACTGATTTGTCCAATTCAAATTGATATAATTGAAAATGCAAGCTCATATAGTTTTTCTGGTAAAAAATACAGAGTTTCTGACTGAAAAATGGACCATGCTCACTGGATTGTTCCTTTTAGAACTGTAATTCTACAAATTTATACGTTAAAACAATGTATGTTTATGAATAATTATTAATAATGTGAATTGATGAGATTTTTCCACTTCCGAAGCCATTTCCATTGATGTTTAATAATTCAGTTCTTTATCAATTTTATCAAATCTATTATTGATAATTTTGGGGGAAAAAGGAGAAAAAGTAACCTGACCTGATAGCCCAACAGCGTCGTCTACATCCTAGATCCCCTCCACTCCTTGATGAGGGGCCATATCAACTCAAGTCCATCTGTAGTCAGAGAGCTAACTCTTCCCTGTCTCAGTGAAAGGAGAAACTAGCGATAGAATGGAGCGGGACTGCCAGCCTCTGAGCCAGTAGGACTGCATCTCTTTTGAGACAGCAGCAGATTCTCCAATAAAGTCGAAATGGCTACAGCTACCTGGAGTATTGACAGGACAGGACATAGTTATGTCGCCGCCGCTGCTAGGTTGAGAAATCTGAAGCAAATCAAAAGTGTGACTGTGATCAAAAACTTGCGCATGCTGTGTGTGCAAATGCTTTTTCATACTGGCAGTGTTTCCTCCCTTAGACAAAATCTGAACATAATTTGCAAGTATTGCAACTTTTCCTGTTGTTATCTTTTCTTGTAAAATGTTGAGCATTCGGCACCATGTTTTGTGCTAGCGGCGCTAGTAATTTACTTTGCTACGTAACATGTGTGGTGAGGTCATCCGTCCCGACTGGAATTGATAAGGATATCATTTTCAAAAACGGCAAACAATGCAGAGGCAACATAAGACCAATATCTGAGCAAGAAAATATAATCTAAAAGACCAAAGGAATTATATGTTACAAAAAAACAAAGGGCAAACATTAAGGTGGCTATTTACTGATATGTGTTCACACCTGAGAATTTCTAATATGACAATGGTTTGAGAGGTTTCTATAGCAGGTGCCAAATGTCGGTACAGTCATACCATCTCTTACAATAGCACCGTCTGCAGAGCTGCTGTTGGCCTAGTTTGTCTTGAGATACAGCGCTATCCTGTCATAGAGATCCCAAATAAGCACCATAGGGGTTTCTGAAACACAAACGTGCACACACACACGCGCGCGCGCGCGCGCACGCACACACACACACACACACACACACACACACACACACACACGACCAACAGTCACTCGATACTCACAGAAATTAGTAGTACACAAAAGACAGAGAGGGCACTCAAACCTATCTGGTCCGAGTCCAGTCCCCTATTGTTGGAAGGTTGGAGCATGTGGCAGATTCCTGCTGAAGTGTTCCTTGGTTTTCGAGCAGTAACGTAGTGCATAGGTGGATGATAGTGCCAAGTTGGCTTTTATGACTAATTTACTTCAGGGAAGATCAGGAAGGTGGGCCTACTCCTTGTGAAAATGAAAGTCAGAGACTTTAGAATCTTCGATTTCTTCTGAGATGTGTGGAGTTTTTGATCAGCCATTTATTAATCTATCCTCTGGCAAACGGCTAATGTCATTACGTCAGGGTTCTCAGTAAGCTGTAGACTATGTCATCGAGTTCTGAATATTGGCCTCTGAGAGTCAATGGACTGAGGCCGGACAAAAAAATGTTTTTGTTTGCTAACTCTCAGAGGAGCTTCAAAATCAGCTGTCAACTTGGGATGAATTCGACTCTCTCGACCAGTCAACCTCCAGTAATTCAGACGGATAATCAGAGAAAGCCATTCAGGTCCTGGAGTCAGCCTGTACATGTGTCTTGGCCTGCCATCCAGCCTCCAGGACCCTACTCCTTCCATGGTTTGAGTAGTCCCACAATTCCTTCACCTCCTTGTCCACGGGAATGTCTCTGTTCATGGTTGTCAAGCCTTCTGTCCATGGCCATCTCAGTCGATGTCATGTCTGGAGGCATGCCAGAGCTGCTCTCTGCCGCACCGCCCAACATAACTGTCAACTGGGCGATAGGCATCGATCTCCCACTCCGGTCTAGCAAGCCCCAGCAAGTGTTTGGCTGGCTGTCCACCCATGACTCTCCCCTCCAGAATGCACCAAAGATTGTTAATTGGGTTGAGCTCAAGGGATGATGGTGGCTAAAACATATATTTTTTTCACTTCCCAAGCATTGTAGATAAAGCTTCAATGGCATCATTTGCAAAATAGAAGAGTGTGTTGTCTTGACTTACATGATAATTATTCCAGGCACTCTGTTCATCTCATTCTCCACTACGTCACCCCAAAACATTCAATACCTCCACCACCTCTTTGCTGATGTCACAGCCTGCCTTGCTGGGAAATGTTGACCATGTGCCAATTATTCATAACGCTACCTGTGAGAACCATGCAAAGTAGAACTACGTGCATCAGTTAATAAAACTGAAAATTAGTCTTCATATATTTTAAGGCCACTGCAAATTATTCTTGTGAGCTTGGTTTGGCTTGGCAGAAATACAGTTCTATGCATGACATACGCCCAGGGGTCACCAACATGGCACCAGGTAACCTCCCCGCCCCCAAGGACTGCATGGGCAGTCTGCGGGCCTGTTCTAAAAATAACTTGGGACATTTTGATTTTGTAGGAATGTTATTGAAGTGATCATTTGAAAAGGTTAACAGTGGCACAGATTTGGGAAAGAAATTGTTGTAGTTTTATATGTATCCTGATTATTGTGAGACATCATGAGCATGATCGGTGTTTTCAGAAAAATTAACATCATTAATTATTATTTAGAACATAAGATAACATTTTTAAACGTAATTTGAGCAAATATGTTACTTTAGAAGTGTGTATCAAACTGGCAGCCCGGTACCCAAAAGTAGCTATCAGTTTTAAAAAAGCTTTCGAGTATCCTATATTGAGAAGTTCTTGGGACTCCAGAAACACCAGAAGCTTCAAATACCTGTTTGTTGCTCCTAAGTGGCTGATCTCTTGCCTGGAAAGCCTTTCAATATCAAGTCTTTATCTGAACCAAATTGTTTGAATTAAATACTAAGTAATCGATGAGTATTGAATCAAAATTACAATGTACATTCCAATGAAATGAAACATGGTGTGTGATGGCATGCTCTCAATCCACAATGCAAATAATCATAAAACATAAACGCAAACCATACCCACCGTGTCTAATACACACAAACACACAGTGTGTGAAGTTACAAGGTTAGGCCTGCTCATTCACATATTAAATGCCTGAAGATAAAATCTGTCTCAAAAACAAGCGGTCCGAGCCCAAAACTTTGCAGGCGCCTCCCTGATGGTATGAACCTAAAGCAGTGGTTCTTGTTAGAGGTACCAAACCCAACCAGTTCACATGCACATTCACCGAACCCTTCATTAGTAAAAAATAAAAATGTTTTTTTTTTTTTTTTTACAAATTCAAAACATTGAAAAACACATTTAGTAAAAACAGAAAAAAGTAAATCAAATTTCAAGACATAAGTACAGTTTTTTGTTTTGTTTTTTTGTAATTGTCTGGCAGAGGCTCCGTCGAACCCCTGAGACCTATTCACCGAACCCCAAGGGTTCCATTGAACCCAGGTTGAGAACCACTGACCAAAAGAGATCATGTGCCGGATAGCTTCAGTCTTGAAAAAGATTAAGCCCTTTCTTCACGGAGCCAGTGTTATAAATCTTCTGTATTTCGGAAGGATAGTCCCAACGATTCTTTCAACTGTCCTCACTACCCTTGTGAGGCACTTGTGAGCCTGTTCTGATTTTTCCAAACCAAACTAATACAGTATAGACCCGGTCAGGGTACTTTCGATTGGAGTTTGTAAAAATGAACTAAGGTCGTAGTAGCCATGCCATGTCTCATGTAATAACGTCTCCGCTGTGCTTTTTTTTTTTTTTTAATTAAATGGCTGGCATTTAGTGCACAGGAATTTAGAAAATCTGAATGCCCATAATTTTTAGACTGGACACAACTTCTACTTTGTGATTATTTATAAGCAGGGCTACGTTTAAAGATTTTGTTTTACTGATGTCAATTATCAGCTCTTTAGTCTTATCAACATTGAGGAATAGGTTATCGAAACCCCATCTGAACAATACCTTCATGTTATCTCTCATGTCTGTTCTAAGACCATTTATAATAGTACTGTATCACCTGCAAATTTGATAATCCTACTGGTATGGTGCTTGCCACACAATCATAGGTATACAAACTATAAAGTAATGGACTGAGACAGCAACCCTGTGGAGCACCGGTATTCATGACTATGGTAGATGAATAAATATTCCCAGTCTGCTGTCTTCCTGTCGGAAATTCATATAGGCACATACAGATGGAATTGGAGCAACAGTCACTTTAGACACAAGTCTAGATGGAATAATTGTAATACTGGCACCACTGTAATAAATAAACAACATCCTAACATATGTTTGTTATGCTCAAGGTGTTCTAGTACAATATGAAGAGCTCAAGATGAAAAATCATCCACAGGTCTATGGGTCAATACAGACAGATATGTTATGCCTGATGTAGGACTTAACCGGTTTTTCAAAACACTTCGTAATTATTGTTAAAGCTACAGGTCATTCAGGCCTGTGAAATGAGGAAGAGAAAATCCAAGGAAAGTAAAAAAAATATAAATCCCATGTGCTGCAGTCGATGTAAATAAGTTTATACAACGCAACGTACAATTTTACAAAAATTGTAAAAGTATTATTCCTGAATATTTATTTTACTTTCAACCACTTGACATGTTCAGTGGCATCAGTGCTATACATACACATATAGTTCTTATTGTTTTCTTTGTATTTTTGCCCTCTATGGACAATAAAAGCGGTATTGTGCTATGACCAAAACATAAATATAAATCTATATAAATAAAACATGATCTTAAACTTTATTCAGAATCATACGGAAGAGGATTAGGGCCAATGGAAAAAAAAAAGGTTGGCAAGATTCTCACTTTAAAGTCAGAATTCTGACTTTAATCTCAGAATTCTGACTTTAATCTCAGAATTCCGACTTTAGTAGAATCAAAACACAATTATTTCATAAATTAGATCTACCTGACAATCTGTAATTCGACAACTTCAATTTCACTAGTTTGGAATGTTTTTTTCATTGTACGTCATCCACCAAACGTGTCCTCCCGCCCAATCCATACTTGATATCTTGGTGGCATAGCACACAGTAAGCCTTGCCTGGTTCCTTGATTTTACGAATGTGTTCATGCAGGTACTCATTCCCATTGCACAATATGCCTTCTTGCGACAGACATTTTTTCATGTTCTCGTAACAAACCTTGACTACTGGCAGTGTTTTTTCCTTATCAACACGTGCTTCAAAGCAAATGCCGAGAGTGGAAAGACAGAAGTTGGTGCAAATGCCGTAAGGCATTCATTGCATTGTCGTAAAAATTGGAGGTATGGCAATGTCGTTGGTCGCACAATGCACGTATGTGATGCAAGGTCACGCTCTTTTCAGCCCGCGTTAAGATCTTGTCGGCTTTGCTGAGTTGCAGACAAAAAATGTTCGACGCTCAGCTGGCGTAAAACTCTGCGTGTCTGGCTGTATCGAGCCACGGTGTAGGAGGCACGGTCGCTGCGCAAGGCTATTAAAGCCAAGTAGACCCCTAGCCCCCAATGATTTAAAATGTAATGTAATGTAAAAATAGAGGTTTTGTGAAAATCATATTTTTCACAACAGAATCCGCGGAAATTTCACAGCCGTTGTCATTCAATCATATAGAGTACAAGTATTTTTCTTGAAATGTTTTTTTGAACTGTCGGTGAGGCATTGGACTGTTCCATGAACCATTATGCACTTTGGGAGGGGGGGGGGGGCAAAAAACACTTTCAC
>NW_017805548.1:3029133-3043980 GCF_001891065.2 Hippocampus comes
CTCAGCTGGGGGGGGGGGGGGGGGTGTCAAAAGACCAAGTAACTTATTCATGTTACTCAAGTAATGGAAACAATACCATCGTGTTAAAGTGTAAATACATTTGAATAAATCCGATGTGTATGAAAAATTAGAGGTCCATCAATCAATCAAGTCAAGGTTACGTTAAATGAGAAGGACTCAAATTATTTTTCCCTGTTTGAATTTAACCCTTTCATGTACGCTGTAACCTGATAAACTGTCCACTGTCGTAACCGATGTCCCTGAAAAGGTTAAAATACACTTTAAGTGCAACTCTTAATGTATCTTTTTGTTTGTTTTTTTTTCTTGAAATCGGGCATTTTTTTAATGGTATGTCTCCTTTGCATATCCTATACCAGGGGTTTGTGATTTCTTTTGTAAAATAAAATTTGGAAAAAAAAATATTTAGAGGCACAGTCAACTGCAACCAAAGGTAGCTCACATGATGGCCACCATAGTGTCACAGATGCTTTTGCAGAATTTATATAGCAAGGTAATGTGGCACAGACTGCACAAAACCAACTGCGGTACCGTGATTGGTTCAGGTATCCAACCTGGCGCAGCTGATTGGTAATTTCCTTTGTTAGTTACATGTTAATTGGTTGCAAGGTTTGTGGCAATATCAAACAGTGTACCTCAAAAGCAAGGCAAGCCAGTGTTCAACCTTGTCAATGCTGTGCAAGTGAAAATGTTGTCCCATGGCAAAGATAAATAAACACAGTACAGAGATCGTCTGTACACATCATTACAACTATGCAAATGCCAGTAGTATGACCGTTGTATACAATTGTAACACGTATTTTCCAGTTACAACCGTTTTCAAAACAAAACAAATTCCTGAGTTTTTTTTTGTTTTTGTTTTTAATAGTTAAAAGAGTCAGTACGTGAACTACCGTCAGATATTATCTCCTGCTGCATTTCACAAACCATTATTGCATTTCACCTGCGCCTGCACTCGCAAGACATTAGATTTGTGACAATTAAGGCCACCCAGCGGTGATGCAAATGTTAAATGCATGGGTAATGAAAAATGTAATCATAAATAATCTTACCGGTCTGTTAGGACAAGTCACTGTTTCTTCTTGTGATTTGTAAAGAATGTCTCATTGCTCTTTCATGCTGTGGTGAAGCCGAATCCAAACAAGGACACCTGGAAAATTCAGATAACAATAGAAATGTTAATTAAATCAAATTTCGGAGTTGAATTAAGTCTACCGAAAACAGCTGGAGGCATAGTGAGTAGCAGCATGTTAGCAAATGTTGTCACCCAAATCAAGCATTTACCTTTAATTCCTGTAAAATTACACTTGGCTTTGAACGTAATTCAGAATTGCTTCCCTTCCACATGCCAATGACAAACACAAGAACCCCAAGCTGAAAACTCTGCTGCACTGTACCATCTTGTGTGCTTTGTCATGTGTGTTAGGTCCTGGCCTTCAAAAACCTTTCTGACCTTTTACTAAATGAATGGTCATGGGAAACTCAGTAGGCAGTGCCCAAGAATCCACAGGGAATCCCACCTCTGCTAGACCCCCCATCGGATGAGTAGTGTCTCACTGTCTGGTTCTGTTCCATGCCAGTATGTCGTCCCTGGGGTGTTCAAAATGAGACGGTTGAAACTCTCTGCTTTTTATGCACAATATGTATCTCTATATTTATGTTAATTTTTTATGTGAGACCTGCATCACCAACGGTAACAGCATCTAACATATTCTCAATCGGTCTTCTTCGGAATAACCTTTTCTTTTTCGGAAAAGTATTCATAGTACATTTTAAACTTGAAAAAGATAATAGTTTGAGAACATTGAATTAGACAAGAAAAAATAATAGTGGCTGAAGACATGATTATTCTGAAAAAATAAAAATAAAATATACTCGATTCAATATAACTGTTTTTGCAAGGCATTTTCCATAGAACATTTCAATGACCGTGCTTTTTAAAGAGGCCCAACAAACCACTGATATCTTGACAAATTTAAACAAGTCTTGTAGCTTCGTCTTTACATAGGATATAGTCCTTCTCTATGTCGCAGGAAAGAAACATTCATGCTTTCCAGTGTAATCTATCCAGTTAGGCGGTCCATAGCTTTGCCCATGTACAACACAGCCAGTGTCTTTCTGCCAAATATGATTTCATGCCAGAGCCTCTCTGCAGTCAGCCATTTTGTGTCACAGAGGTAGTTCTGCAGCGCTTCTCTGGTCTCGCATTATTTCACGGTCTATGCTCACACTGCAGGGGGTACATTGTGCCCTGGTCACTGAATGAAGTTTGAGGCATTGGCCGCCTGTGGCCTTTAAATGTCCTACTGTCCAACCTTGTTCCATGGCATCCCTTCACCCATCAGGCAGCCATTTTGTGCCAAATGGAAAAGACGAGCAGGTGAAGGTGTGGGATGACTGTCATCATAGTAGAGTAATGCTTCTTTTATTCTGTAAGATCCCAAAGGTGTTCATAGAAATGTGACTTGAATTTATCCTACAACCATAGAACCTAATTGAGATAATTAAGGATTTGCATGCTATATTCAAAATAATCTTTTGTGCAATTAAAAAAACAGAGGTAAGGATGACAATACAAAGTACTGCTTATTCAACCTAGGGGGGCTGAGGGGGGACTGGAGACAATCTTAGTTTACTGAATGAAATGAGGCAGGGTACACACACACACACACACACACACACACACACACACACACACACACACACACACACGAGTCGACACCCAGGTGTAGAGTACACATAGAAACAAGGTCATTCACACTCAAAACACACCTTCAGACAATTTAAGGCTTTTAATCAAACTAACATGCATGTTTTTAAAATGTAGGAGGAAAGCGGAGCACATGGAGAAATCTTATGCAAGCACAAGGAGAACATACAAACACCACAGCCGGAATTCAAACAGCCTCAGAATTATGAGGCACTTAATCACCATGATGCCATTAATATCAAGTACCTGTATTTACTTTCTTTGTTCCAAAGAAAAGTTCATAACCTGAACATGAGTGACACAAACTAGAAACCATAGGCATTTTAATTGTAGCTCAATTATGGTATTATTTGATAGTAGTTTGCTGACATTTCAGGTGGCTAGAGAGAGCACCACTGTCCTCTGTTTGAATTTAAAGAAGAGACGCTAGCTGTTGTGTCAAGTTCATATTAAAGCCATGGTGCTACTGACAAGTTAAGATGACTGGATGCCCATTAACACTGTGAACACCTATTAGGGGGAATCAGAGATATTTTAACGTTCAACACATTTGTGAAAGTGTATTTCTGGTAAAGTGATTTACATGCTGCGCATTGCATGTTTTTCATTGCATTTTGTGTATTTTTAGTACTCACTATAGGAGGCTTTTACCCTAATCCTTGTCTGTAAAAGTAGAATATTGAAATTTTCATGTACCTGGTCCTACATTATAACATAATTAATTTAGAAAATGTTTGGACCGTGGTTCAAGACTATATTTCACTGGAGAATCCCTGGAGATTTTGTCTTGTGTTTCTGACAGTATCGATGTTTCAATATCTTCAAGGAGGAACTCAAGGCCAATTGAAAGTTTCAGATGATATTTTATATACATAAAGGATATATTTTTATCTTATTATCAACCATCCACCACAAGTAGTAAAGATCAGCAGAACAGATGTTACATCCATTCATTCCAATTCCGAATGAAAAAAAAAGTTGTATTTCCGTCGATCTGATGGCCCACAGTTATCAAACAGATAATAGGAGTGGAAACAAGAATAATTAAAGCTGCAACTTTGTTTGGTCATTTTTTTTTATACTGTAATGCTGGCCACAGCTACAATGCATTGATTGATTCATTTCTCTTATCTAAATCTAAAGCTAATTGACTCGGTACTAGCTACTGTAAATGACCTCAACCGACTTTCTTGCAAACACTAATAAGTGTTTGGCCTCTTACACTTACTGACATTTGTTTTCTTTAAAAAAATAAATTAAAAAACAGCTTTACTTCTTGAAAACACTCTTTTTACTGTTCCCAAGTACCAACAACTCTGCAGGTGGTATTGCAGGCAGAGGTGCACACATACTGTATGTTTGGAATATTTTACTTGAAAAACTTCCCTGTTGGAAGCAGTGTTGCTACTGCTTATCAACCAGCACAGAGCCGTCAGCCCCCTCTGTAGTCTACCGGCAGGGGATATATCTGTAAAAACCCACATCACAGCCGCATCTACCAATACACTACACTGGCTGCATTGAGGGTGGTCTGTAAATACACACCCACACACAGTGAGCACAATATCACTTTGAACAGTGTTTGGATTGTGTTGCAGTTTTTGTTTTGACATGGGCCTTTTAAACTCAGTGATAAATGTAAAAAATCAAGATGATGTAATTCACATGTGACATCACCATTTGTTGGAAGGTGCAAAATAAAGGTCAATGCAACCATGATCTAAACCACAAAGACATGCTTTCAAAGTTGCAAGACACCAAGAGCAACAATGAAGATACCGTTTTCATTCATTCATTCATTTTCTGATCCGCTCTATCCTCACAAGGGTCGCGGTGGGTGCTGGAGCTTATCCCAGCTGTCTTCGGGCAGTAGGCAGGGGACACCCTGAACCGGTTGCCAGCCAACTGCAGGGAACACAGAGACGAACAACCATCCGCGCTCACACTCACACCGAGGGACAATCTGGAGTGTTCAGTCAGCCTGCCATGCATGTTTTTGGAATGTGGTTAGGAAACTGAAGTACCCGGAGAAAACCCACGCAGGCCCAGGGAGAACATGCAAACTCCACACAGGGAGGCTGGAACTGGGCTCGAACTTGGTACCTCTGCACTGTGAGGTCCACGCACTCACCACTGGACCACCGGGCTGCCCCACAATTAAGATACCTCAGAGTAAAATATAGTTCAGCAAAACGAATACTGGGCCTGGATAATTCACAATGAACTGCAGAATGAGTCACAGCTTCTGCTGGTTCAGAGGAATAAGTTAAACATTGCAAATGAACATATGAAAAATAGCTAAATAGACACATGAACATAATGCACATATGATAAGTTTAACTGTAAATTAGGTGATGTAATGACAAAACAATTAGAGCAAAATAAAATAAAAAAAAATATATATATATATATATATATATATATATATATATATATATATACACACACACACTTTCCCAGTCAGCAAAGGCATTTGGCCCACATTCGGCATGAAGCCGGCACAGGTGGCATTGCGTCGGCACTGGCATAAGGCGTGTGGGCCCAACATGGCCCAGGAGTGGCAAAGGAGGCACTGGCTTGACTCTGGCAAACAAGATGTGGGCCTGTTGTTGACTGAAGTATGTGGCCCAGAAATCAATTTACAACTCTGGCCCAGATATGGACAGCCAGTATTGTGTCACCCTTAAATGCAGTTTCAGATTTTTTTTTCTTCACACAGCCTTGTTTTACATACAGACGTATGTGTAAGTCTATACACCACACACATGCGCACACACATATTGCCACATGCACACACTCATGCTTGTGCATGCTCGCTCGTGTGCACAAACAAATTAAACGTGGTCAAGTAAGATCATGTTGAAGTCGACCGACGTCAGCGAAAGAAGGTACAAGTATTTTAGGGTTTTTTGTTTTTTTCCTCGTACCTACTTTATTTTACAACAGTCATGTATTGCTACACCCCGACACAGTAGGTGGTGATGCACCGCGAACGTTAGCTGCCACCCGCCATTTAAGAAGAAGAAGAAGACGAAGAAGAAAAAGAAGAAGCAAGAAGAACAACGCTTGCGGTTAACGATGACGGTCTTTGACCACAATTGACCATGCACGCTCCAGTGAGACATCCAGAAAAGACGTGGTGAGTAAATGCATTTATTTTATGCTTAGTTTAACATTTGTCTTTTGTGACAATACACTGGCAGTTACAATACGAAGACAATTCTGTCCAGAGTTTAGCCTGAATTTTAAAGAGCGTTAATAATGACGATTAGCATTGACCCAAAATGGGGAGAAATAATGTGCTGCAAGCACAGATATGACTTCTTTATGGTGGCAGAGGGAAATATAAAAAATATATTGTGCTACAACTTAAAGGATATTTACATGTATTTTTTCTTAAAATTGTCACATCCTGTGTCTAAATCGAGAGACTGAAGCGCGCAAATTTTTAAATAAAATTCTCAGTTACGTCACAGGTGGATTGGGCCTGAACCTACTGCGCCACAGTTTCCATGTGCATATGAGTTTAGTGAAAATGTAGGCGTTTGTACAGTCAGAGGTGCTGCTAGGCATTTCGGGCAAGAGTAAAAAAACGAACCCTTTCTGCACTGAAATACAATGAAATCCATTTTGATTCAGTTTGCTGCGATACAAAACGAACACTTCATACATGGCCATAAAGTTAATTTAAAAATTATTACCTGAATTAAAAAAAAAAAAAAATCTGACATTGAAATGAAAAGTTTTGTATTTGTAAGACTGAATATGAAGATTAACAGAATTTAATTTTCAGTGAGGATCAAATACAGTTTCAAAGAAAAAAAATATCCTTTTCAAATTCAAATGGTTTTCAACTAATTCCAGACTTCTGACATGTTCTTGTTCTGCAGCTTTTGTTCCAGCTTCTTGCTGTAGGCCTTCTTAGCCTCCCCCAGACAGACTTTTTGATCAGTTTGCACCTTGCTCATCATCTCAGAGTTTTTGCTCCTGAATGCTCTTTTCTTCTTATTCAGAATTGTTATGACCTCAGAAGTTATCCATGGTTTGTCGTGATCAAAACACTGCACTCTTCTCACAGGAACAACTTGGTCCACACAAAAGTTCAAACAGTCAAACACCCCACCACGAGGTCCTCGCCATGCAAATTAACCAATACACTCAATCTGTGGTGACAATGCAGTCTCTGAGTGCATCCTCTGCCTCAAGGGACCTCCTCCTGACCTGCCTCGAAGACCTGCAAGAGCAGTATCCAAGGTGACATGGCTAAACTCACCTGATATGAGGAAGAATGCATTCAAATTGTGTGAGTGTAGTGCCGTTATGTGTTATAAATGCACTCGCACCCAGCCTCTCCATTTGTCTTCGGATAACCATATACCAAATACCGTATTTTCACGACCATACAGCACACCGTATTAAGAGGCGCAGTGTTGGTTACGAGTGCTATTTCTGTCTTTAACACAATGGCGGGCAATTCCAGTCCTGAAGGGCCGCTATGCTGCGTGTATTCCATCTCTCCCTGTTGCAACACACCTGATTCAAACGAACAGGTTCAATATCAGGCTTCTACAGAGGTTGCTGATGGTCTGATCAAATAGACAAACTCATGCAGCATCCGCAGATCAGGGAGGCTGGCAGAGTTACTTTACTGATGAGCTGGAAAGTCTTTGGTATGCAACGTGCAAGATAGTGATCTCCCCCTGTCTTTGTATCCCTAGGGCTGGGAGAAACAGAGCAGAACTGAACACAATTAAGTGAAATCCACGGCTGGAGACCGAAGGGGTGTCTGTGACCTTTAATCCACGTCAGACTGGCAAACTATAGTGGGCAGCTCAGGCATTTGGAGTGCACCTTTACACAGGTGCAGTTCATCAGCCTGATTGGCCACGACCAGCCAGCCCTGAAGGAGGGAGCAATCTATTGAGTCTTGATTGCCAAATCACCAAATCCCCATCAAGGGAAGCCTCCTGGCAACCCACCAGGCCTGTCAGGGCGTTCTGAAGGAAGAGTCAACCAGGATGTATGAGTGGGGAACCCACCACCGCTCGTCAGGACCATAACCCTCCCAGTGCACCAATTATTGGTAGTCCCTGCCCCGTCGTGTCATGTCCACCAGGCCGCGGACTGAGTAGGCCGGGAAGTCATCAATGAGCCTGGGAGGTGGGGCGGGGCCAGAGGGAGGGATAGACAGCTGGCATGGATCGGCTTGAGATGACACATATGAAAGATGGGGTGAATCCTCAGGTTAGCAGGGAGCTTTAACTGTAATGCAGAGGGGCCGATGACTATCAGTGGGGAATGGGACAATGTACCGGCGAAAAAGCTTCATAGAAGAGATCTTGAGAGAAATGTTATTCGTAGAAAGCCAAACCATCTGATCTGATGCACAGGTGGGGGCTGGGCGTCTGTGAATGTTGGCAGAAGCCCTTGACTTACCAGCCACCCCGAGGAGTTACTTGCGAGTGAGCTCCCAGACGTCACCACACTTCATGATTTGGTCATGCACCGATGGGACCCTTGAGTCCACATTGTTAGGGGAAAGCAAGGGTGGTTGGTATCCTGGGGAGACTTCAAAGAGGAACATACCAGTGAGATAGTTTATCAACAAGTTACGGGAGTACTCCACCCAGGTGAGGTGGTCACTCCAGGTAGAGCGATTTAACTCAGTGACACAGTGGAGGGCAATCTCAAGGTCCTGGGGGATGCACTCTGACTGGCCATTAGACTGGAGATGAAAACCAGAAGTTCAACTGACCTTCCAAACCTGGTAAGTGAACTGGGGGCCACGATGAGACACAATGTCTAAGGGATGCCATGTATTCTGACAACGTGTTTTACAATTAGATTTGCAGTTTCGAAAGAAGAGGGGAATGGAATGAAATGAACCGCTTTTGAGAAGTAGTCCACAACGGTTAGAATGGTGGTGTTACCTCTGGAGTTGGGTAGTCCTGTGACAAAAGCCAGTGCGATATGGGACCCTGGGCAATGAGGTACCAGAAGGGGCTAAAGAAGACCAGCAGGAGCTTGGTGAGAGGGTTTTGTATAAAAGGCTCAGAAACATTGATATTGTTGGAGTGTTGTAGGTTTTGTGATTTGCATTGATCAGGCCTTGCCTTGTATTACCGTGTTGCCCCCTGTTGTTCAAATGTGAAATTGCATTTGATGGCGCTGAATTCCCGGCGCATGAGCAGTTCAGTAGTCAGGCCGTGGGCGCAGATTCGTGGGGTGGTGGTGTGCACTACAAAGTCGTTAGTTTTAAGTTTGTGAAGTTCGCAGAGTTCATGACCAAAAAGTATGCCCCCTTTATGTTCCTTATTGTGTTATATGTATACTTGTATCCTTCATACTAGTTTACGTCTTTATATGGCATTTTGAAGTGAATCGAGGAGGAGACGTCTGTTGCAGTCGCCATCTTATGCGATTCTTACTGGCCACTAGAGGATCCCATTGTCACGATTACGGGCGAGCCGAATCAGGTTTTGGATCCCAATAATCGCAGACGTCAACAAGATCTCCGTGACAAACAAAAATAGTTTAATAATAAGAATGACTAACAAAAAGCGCTTGCATCCAAAAGGCAAGGGAACAAAAATAGAACCGAGTATGCCAAAGAAAAACAACCTATAGAAAAACACGCGAGAAAAATCCAATATGTAAAATAAAAGTCTGCCGAGCAGAGAACAATAGTACCGAAAAGCTAGAGCGATAAACACGACGAGAACGAAAACAGGTCAACGAGCGTGGAAATGGCAATGCAATAAACAATACTCCGACACAGGTGCACAGCAGAAGAGTCCTTAAATACAGAGTCTCATAATTAAAGATTGGCAGCAGGTGTGCACCCCGAAGGCCGCTCATGCCACCTGCTGGCCATACCAAAAATCAGAACCATGACACCCATAGACCAGGAGTCGGGAATCTATTTGACTAAGAGAGCCATGAAAGCAAAAAAAATGGAAAGTAATTTCAGTCAGAGCCATATAAGATATTTTCAAATAAAATTAACTAAATGTCAGTATAATAAGCCTCTGAATTTATTCTTTGAAATAATGTTGTTGTAGTACTCACCATTAATGCAAATTCTGGTGCTGCATGGATTTGCTGATGTCTTTGTAGTCTGGTTGGTACTTGGTGAGGTTAAGCTTCATGCAAGCGTTGAGGCTTTCATCCGTTAAACGTGATCGTAGGTTGGACTTGGTGTTTTTTAGATGTGAGAATGACTGCTCACATGCATCTGTAGATCCAAACATGGTCAACACAGCAGTACTCACATGCTGCAGTGTGTGGTACGTGACGGGAAGTGCATTCCAAGTTTTGAGAATCAACTCATCCTCGGGTTGAAGTTTTTTTCATTTCTGTCCACATGTGCTTGCTCGCCAACTCCGCTTTCTGTCGTGAGATTATTTCCAAATCTTCATTCAGTGACTTGAATTTGTTCACCCACATATCTGAGGCCTTCAGGTCAGCCAGTTCGGCTTCAAAATCTCTGACGGAGACACCAGGAATGTAACTCAGGTTGGCTGGGCTCAGTGAACACTCGTTTGAATGGGTAATGAACTTAAAAAGATGAGCGTGCTCATGAAATTCTCCAAAGCGTGCTTTGAACAACGGTAGAAGACTGGATGTGAAGCCAGCTAGCTGGTGGACATCAAAGTTTTGAATGGGTTCACTTGCTGTGCATGCATCTGTAAATTGGCTCAGTTTTTAAAAATGTAGTAACCAACCTGTTTCAAGATCCATGATGAAAAGCTCCAGCGTGTTTGCCAAAGTGATAACACTCTGTTTCCAATGCCTTGCATTTTCACTTTGAGCTGGTTCAGATGTTCGGTCATACCTACGAGATAGTAAAACTTGAGGAGCCACTCAGTTTCGGCTAGCTCAGGATGCTCCATGCCTTTCATTTCAAGAAAAAGTCCGGATTTCGTTCAGGCAAGCCGCAAAATGGCTAAGCACCTTCCCTCTTGTCAACCAACGCACATTGCTGTGCAAAAGCAGACCGGGATAGTTATTTCCAACTTCATGCAGCAGTGTTTTAAACTGGCGATCATTTAAGGCTCGGGCAACAATAAAGTTGATCACACGAATGACCAGCGACATCACTTTGCCAAACTGCCCGTCACACATCTGAACACAAAGTGCCTCCTGGTGTAAAATGCAATGGAAACTAAGAATGGGTCTATTTTCATGTTCACGGAGAAGCGTCGCAAATCCTTTGTTTTTCCCCACCATACAGTTTTTCCCCACCATACACAGAGCACCATCAGTACACACTGAGAGAAGTTTATCCATAGGTAGATTTTTTTCTTGAGGAAACTCCATGAAAGACTTGAATAAATCCTCACCTCTTGTAGACCCTTTTATTGGCAGAACAGCAAGACTTTCTTCCCGCAGTGTATCACCAACAGCATATCTTGAAATCATGCTGGACTGCGACAAGTGGCTCACGTCTGTTGACTCATCCAAAGACAGGGAAAAGAACGGCGCTGCATTTATGTCCTTCACTTGTGTTTCCTCCACGTTGTTTGCCATCACGATGGTACGATCATGAACAGTTCTTGCCGTCAGAGGCATGTCTTGTATCTGTTTGATTATCTTGTCTTTGTTCAGAAGATCATCAAAAGGTTCATCAGCTGCATCAGGCATGAACGTTTTAACGTACTTGCCATCTGTGAATGGTTTTCCATTCCTCACTATTGCTAAAGAGCCAGCAAAGCTGGCGGAATTAAAGTCACCTTGCTGGGTCCATATGTGGAGTTGCTGCAGGCATAAGAGAGCGTCTGGCTTGGTGCTCCGAGGGCCAGGACGGTATGTGAGTGTGAAGTTGAATCAGCCTAAAAAGAGGGCCTTCCTGGCATGCCGGCAAGATTAATGGGGAGGCTATTTGGCTTTACCCTTTGATAGTCTGGCGATAGAAATAAGGTAATCAGAGGAAACGCTGCAATGTTTCCGGGAGGTGCATGTGGGCTAATCTCTTACGGTGATGAGTTTTTTAGAGTCGGCTTGGAGCTGCCCAGAATTTTTGATGAATCCTAGGAAATTGGTGGACTGGGTGTGGAACTCACACTTTTCAGCTTTGACATAAAGCTTGTTCTTGAGCAACCTCTGTAAGACGAAATAGACATGCTGAGTGGGTTCAGACAAATTGTGGTGTGTGTAAATTAAGGTGGCCAGTGCATTGGCTAGACCAAATGGCATCACAAGGTACTCAGAGTGCGTGAAAAGCCGTCTTCCACTCATCCCCTTCCCGGATGCATACTAGATGGTAGGCACTACACATTTTGTTTGGAGAATACTGTGCAATTATGCAAGGGGGCAAAGGCTGACTCAATCAGGGGGAGCAGGAAACGGTTCTTAGTGGTAATCTTATTCAGTTCCTTGTAGTCGATACAGGGACAAAGGGTCTTGTCTTGCTTACTACAAAAATGAAACCTGCTCCCACTAATGAGGATGATGGTCTTATTATCCCAGCAGCTCATTACTCATGGATGTATATTCATCATGGCCTCTATCTCAGGCTTTGATATATTGTACAGGTTACTTTTGAAATGGGAAGAAGAGAAAAAGCATATTTCAAACAGTTTGTGGCTATGCTAACTCTATCACAGCATTTGCGTACATCAATTGATATGTGGTTTGCGAATGCATAACCAAGGGTGACCTAACAAGAGTGGTGTTGATGGAGCAGATATTATATGGAAGCTGGTATTTTCTGAGTTGCGACCAGATGTGACCAATTTGACAGTGGATATGCGATGGGTCACTCTGGCCAGCTCCCTCCCATTCAGGCCATGGGCTATCAGGGGTCTTTCAAACGGCATGACAGCACACCAAGCCTGTTTGGCCAATTCCGCATCCAGGAAGCTCTCCTCATTTCAAGTCCACCAGCGCTTGCAGAAGAAAGTGGACTAGACCGACATGCAATTGGGCTGGTAGAAACAGCCAGGTAGGGTTTCGTCGGTGCAGAGTTGTTTTGGCTCACTGGAACCCCTACTCTTACTGGCGAGCCTGGCCTTGTGGCCGCACTGGGCAGGCTGAGTTGAAGTGACCCTGGGTCCCACAATAAATGCATGCCTGGTCCCGCATGCGACATATCCTTTCCGGGGAGGTCAGGTGTGTATGGTCTACCTGCATCGGTTCCTCTCTGGGTTGTTTGACAGAAGGGCAAAGGATGGAAACAGATGGTGGGGACAGGAATCGTTTATCCTCTTGTTTAGAATTTGGATAAGAAGACCATGCCCCATTCTTTCACTGCTCAGCAGCCCTTTCGAGCAGCTGATTGTCGAGACGGATTGCCTGCTCAACGTAGCAGGCCAGGCTAGTTGGAACATATCTCACTGCCAGTTCATCTTTATCGGCTCACTCAACCACTGAAGGAAAATGCCATGGCGGGCTTTGTCATTCCACCCACAGTCAGTTGGCCAAAACTTCACTGAATATTCCACCATGGGCCAGTTCCCCTGTTTCAGAGATAAAATCAGGAGACTATACTGAAGCAAGACAGAAACTCAGCATAGTCCATGTGCAGGTTTGACTGACAAGAGCATGTTGCTTCTGCCCAAGTAAAAAGCCCATCCTAGAGTAGTCGTATAACATAATGCAGTTTTTTTTCTGGTTCAAATTGAGGCAGAGGTACAGTAATCCTTCGTTTATCGCGGGGGTTACGTTCCAAAAAGAACCAGTGATAAGTGAAATCCGTGAAGTAGGGTTTATTAAAAAAAGCAAAAAAATGTGAGACGGACGACATTTCAAAAGTGCTATATGTTTAACATACAGCACATTTGACAATAAAGTTGTACTTGGTACACCTGCGATCTTGGGTGGCTTGGCGGGTCAGACGAGAGTTGTAAATGTCCGCGAGTGGAGGAAGAGAGACACCAATGATCTCACAATGCGCTGCAGAGTTTTTCGGCAGGACACGGTGCAAGCGCCGTACCACAGCTGGTCAAGATGCTCTCAATGGTGCCTCTATAGAATGTCTGCATCATGGGGAGCGGGGCTCTTGCTCTCCTCAGTTTGCGGAGGAAGCACAGGCGCTGGTGGGCTTTTTTGGCCAGTGAGGTAGTATTTAGGCTCCAGGTCAGGTCTTCAGAGATGTGCACACCAAAGAACTTGGTGCTACTCACCCTCTCCACTGCGGCACCGTCGACATTCACCGAACCCTTCATTCCTGAAAACTAAAAATATGATTCAAGAAGTGTTCCTTCAGTTTTGAGTCGCTCAACTTGGCATGACAAATCATGCAGATAGGACACTGACTCCTATCACATTCCGTGATGCATGTGAATCCATGTTTAAATATGCGTCCGACCGCTTTTTTTTTTTTTGATCGACATCGTTAACATGTATTAAAAAAGTTCTATCAAAAAAAAAAATCACAGGACGTCCTATCACGACAGTCACTCGATGACTGAGCGAACTAAATTTCTTGCAGCACTGATTGGACAAGCGATGTAATGTGATCATCTGCCGCGGGTATGTCATAACTAATTGACATGTTGAGTCAGGTGTGTCTTAACCTCCAAGGGAAAGGCTCCGTCGAACCCCTGAGACCGAGTCACTGAACCCCTGGGGTTCGATCGAACCCAGTTTGAGAACCACTGCTTTCGAGATTTTAGGGTGTCTACTAGCATCGACTGAATGGGTGGCAACAATTGGGAAATCCCACTAGTTTGAGGAAAAAAAATGGAACGATTAATTATTAGTTCAATTGTTTTATATGAACTGAACAAGTTCATTAAAAATATGTAAACTTAACTTTGAACTACCGGTAGTTCGGACAGAAAATCAACTTTCCCAGCTGCCCTTTTGTAATTAGCATTTGCTAACAGCCTGAATTCTTAAAGGTATGGAAAAACTAAAAATAAAGAGACTTAAGATAATTTTGCATTCCACTTTGTTTAAACTTTGTGCATTCCACTTTGTTTAAACTTTGCAGCCTTGACCATCATTCCTGACATGGTGCAAATTAAACAACAATTTTAGCTATAAATCTTTAGTGTATTTTAAAATGGAACCAACTACTACAGTTTCCACGATGCAAAGTTGCACTATGAATGCGATCAAAACATCCCTTAATACAGGGGTCCCCAACCGCCGGTCCACGGACCGGTACCGGTCCG
>NW_017805548.1:3044512-3046332 GCF_001891065.2 Hippocampus comes
CAGGGCACATGTAGACAAATAATGGCCTCTCACATTTGAACTTAAGGGCAATTTTGAGTCTTTAGTCAACATAGCTTTTTTTTTTTTTTTTTTGATGTGGGGGGGAGCAGGAGTACCTGGAGCAAAACTATGCAAACACAGGTAAAACATCTAAACGAGCGAATGTTGGAGCTGATTTTTTTGAATCCCAAACCTCCAATTGGCTAAGCACTTGTATACCTATAATAAGCAATGAGAAATAAGCAAAAAATTCACTGTAACTGCTTTCTTTTATACATATTGAAAGGAAAACAAGACAAAGCATTGTGTAAATTTAAAAATGGGACACACCGTTTCTGGGGAATTTGCCATTTAAACGCAGGCGCTGTAAAGAGCTCCCCGATGGATGACTGTATCATTCCACCACAACAAGTACTGCAAATCCCTTGGGAAAGGACGCTTTGTTCGCTTTGGAAGATTTATGACATTGTATGTTTGGCTTGACATTAAAAAAAAAAAAAAAAAAATCTGGATAGTCTTGCAGTTTCCATTAGAATCGCTGCAAGTGGGCTGGAGTTCCACTTGAAGTTAAACGTTTATGGAAATGTCATGACACATTTTCAATATCTGTAAAAAGTGTCGTCAGGATTGGGAGAGTTACTCCCCAACGTTTTCACATTACCAGCATTTGGTAGACCTTGTCAACAGCAGAAACAAAAAGAAATTTGTTTGCTTCAACCCACCATGCCTAGCCTCCGCCATCCATTGCATGGTATATTGCCTTTGAACATACACATAGCGCGGCCCGGTAGTCCAGTGGTTAGCACGTCGACTTCACAGTGCAGAGGTACTGGGTTCAATTCCAGCTCCGGCCTCCCTGTGTGGAGTTTGGATGTTCTCCCCGGGCCTGCGTGGGTTTTCTCCGGGTACTCCGGTTTCCTCCCACATTCCAAAAACATGAATGGCAAGCTGATTGGACACTCTAAATTGTCCCTAGGTATGAGTGTGGGCATGCATGGTTGTTCGTCTCTGTGTGCCCTGCGATTGGCTGGCAACCAATTCAGGGTGTCCCCCGCCTACTGCCCGAAGACAGCTGGGATAGGCTCCAGCACCCCCCGCGACCCTTGTGAGGATGAGGCGGTTCGGAAGATGAATGAATGAATGAATGAACATCCATATACATATATACCGTATTTTCACGACTATAAGGCGCCATTAAAAGTCTTCAATTTTCTCCAAAATGGACAGGACGCCTTATAATGCGGAGCGTCAAGTGTATGCGCCGAGTTCCAAAGCCTGACTGAGAGCACTTCTGGCCGACATGCAGTTTATACACAGAAAAGGCGGACGTGAGTGACGACAGGCATGCGGAAGTCTGCCAATGAGTGAAGGGTGGGTGTGTAAGAGGACGCTAAAGGCACGCCCCTAGCAGGTACCAGTCGCGTGAGTACATTGTAAAATGGCTAAATAAAGTACAACCGAACTCAGTTTTGCTTCCGTTGCCTTTTTAAAAACGTGTTTTTAGCGTGTGTCCGTATGTCTTAGCTGCTACCGTGTGCTTTAAGCTAACATACCTGGTATGTTTTCGCATGCATGCATGCTACCGTATGCGTCAAGCTAACGTGTTTTTAGCGTGCGTGCATGCATGCCGTAGGTTTAAGCTGGCGTGTGTTTTACCATGCCTGGCTACACCCGATAATACAGTGCGTTTTGTGTATGTGTCAAATACAGAAATCACACCTGTTACTGAGACTTCGGCCAACAATAAATACGGTGCGCCGAATGGTCCTGAAAATACGGTATATACCCATATATATGTGTGTGTGTGTGTGTGTGTGTGT
>NW_017805548.1:3046595-3048337 GCF_001891065.2 Hippocampus comes
CAAAAATATACTGTCCAAAAACTGTTTATATAACAAAAACTGCAATACAGGTGTATCCCAAAAAATCACAATAGTACAATACGCACAGTATTTTAATGTTTATTTTTTTCTGTCTTGGGAAAAAAATGTGTCTATTTTGGATTGTTTTGTTGGATGCATTCTTTGGTTGATGACAATGTTGGCCTGCGTGTCATACAGTTTTCTTGCTAGTTGCAAGTATGTCCCGTTGATCACCGATCAATACTGAAGGATTTTTGTTGCCATTTGCATTGCTTCCTTGCTGGATGGTGGCTTGTCATCAGGAGTTGAATCGATGCCTTGTTTTTTAAAGTTTCGTAGATTTGCGTCTTTCCGACTCCAAGTGTCTGCTGGATGATTGTAACTTTGTGTCCAGCCTTGCTCAAACGGATGCATTTCACTCGCTCCGCTCCAGTCATTACAGTTCTTCTACGTTTCAATGCCGTGATCGAGAGGACGCAAGTGAATAAAGTTAAAATCTTTCGCAATTGCAGTAAAACGCACGCCAATAAAAAGTTCACTTACACGTCGTCGTTTCAAATCTGATGAATGAAAACGGCGAAGCAAACACGTTTCTTACGTCGTGTCGAGTGGGCGCTGCTTTTTAAGCTAGTGCCGCGATCTACGAGAAGTAAGTGAATAAAGTTAAAATCATTCACAATTACAGTAAAACGCACGCCAATAAAAAGTTCACTTACACGTCGTCGTTTCGGACCTGATGATAGAAAAAGGCGAAGTGAAAACGTGTCTTCCGTCGTGTCTTTCCGTCCTATCAGGTGGGCGTTGCGTGTATTTAAACTGCCACGGCCTTCCCTCTCCATTCGGGTTACGGCGAGTGGAATTTCCACTCACGTAAGTTCCGATGACATGTAATATCGTAATCAAAATATTAATGCATAGGTTTTTATTCCGGGTGAAGGAAATTCCTTTTCGTGGAATTCCGGGGATGGGAATGTTTACTGTACCAAGGTGATGCACTCTCCACACTGCTGTTCTGCATAGCACTGAACCCCACTAAGTCAAGTAATCGCCAAGACAGGCTATGGATACCGCCTCAGAAATGGAGCTACGATCATCACCTCATCTACATGGATGACATAAAGCTGTATGCTAAGAGCTAAAGGGACATAGATTCCCTGATCCACACAACCAGGATCTACAGCAGTGACATCGGGATGTCATTCGGGCTTGAGAAATGTAGTCGGATGGTGACAAAGAGAGGCAATGTAGTCCACACTGAAGGGGTCTCACACCCTGAAGGAACAGTAGCAGACATTGAGGACAGCTACAAGTACCTCGGTATACCACAAACCAATGGCAACCTTGAACTGGCAACAAGGAAAGTGGCTACGGCCAAATACCTCCAGCGGGTGAGGCAAGTCCTAAGAAGCCAGCTCAATGGCAAGAACAAGACCCGGGCAATAAACAGCTATGCCGTGCCAGTGATCAGGTACCCTGCAGGAATAATAAGGTGACCAAAGGAAGAGATTCAGACCACAGATGTTAAGACCCGAAAGCTCCTAACCATGCATGGAGGGTTCCATCCTAAATCCAGCACCCTGAGAATGTACGCAAGCCGTAAGAAGGAGGCCGGGGACTTGTGAGTGTGAGAGCCACTGTCCAGGATGAAACATCCAAGCTCCATGAATACATCAAGGAGAAGGCTCCAACGGATGACGTACTCAGAGAATGCCTCAGACAATGGGGAACAGAGGATGAGGTGC
>NW_017805548.1:3048413-3078674 GCF_001891065.2 Hippocampus comes
TACATGGAACGCCATAACCAGGTGGCTGGTCAAAATGGGAAACACCTCCGAAGGTGGTGGAGAATGAAAGCGAAGATCCTGTGGGACTGCCAGATACAGACTGGCAAGATGGTAATGGCGAACCAACCAGATATCGTGATCATAGATAAAGGGCAGAGGAAAGCCGTTGTAGTGGATGTAGCGGTCCCAAGTGATGGAAACATCAGAAAGAAGGAACACGTGAAACTCGAGAAATACCAAGGGCGCAGAGAGGAGCTGGAGGGAGTCTGGAAGGTAAAGGTGACAGTCATGCCTGTGGTGGTCGGAGCACTCGGGGCAGTGACCCCCAAACTGGATGAATGATTGCAACAGATCCCGGGAACAACATCGGACATCTCAGTCCAGAAAAGCGCAGTGTTGGGAACAGCAAGGATACTGTGCAGAACCCTCAAGCTTCCTGGCCTCTGGTAGAGGACCTGAGCTGAACGAGCGGACAGATACCACCCGATGTGTGAGACGAGGATATATATATATATATATTGAGAGAGAGCTGTCAGTTTAGCGCGTTTTTATTGGCATTAATTTAAATGAATTTTAACGGGATTAATTTTTTTCTCGCGAGATTAACACGGCACACGTCACAGCGGATGTTACGTTGCTCTATAAATAAACCAGAAACAAAACAACAAGTGCGCTGCACAGGTCCACGCACTTTTGTTTTGCCAGCCACGGCAGCGCAAGACACCGAAAACGGATATTTACGTTTACATGTTCTTACCGTGCCTGTATGGGTTTTCTCCTGGTACTCCAATTTCCTCCAATATTCCAAAAACACCCAAAGTAGGTTGATCGAACACTCTAAGTTGTCTAAGTTCTAAGGAGTGATTACAAATGCAAATGGTTGTTGACCTATGTGTGCACTGCGATTGGCTGGCAATCAGTTCAGTTTAGAGTGTACTCCACCTGCTGGGATAGGCTCTAGCACGATCGCAACCCTCATGAGGAAAAGGGGATCATAGAGTGGTTGGATGGATGGATGCAATTTGCCCTTTTGTTATCATTTCTTATAAAATGGAAACAAACATTCGAGCGCGCTTTGGTGCCATGTTTCTTCATTGCCACTTGAGCAAATTACGTTGCTATGCAACGTGTGTGGTGATATCATTCACTCCAACTGGAATTGAGCGGCGAATCCTTTACAAGTATGGCAAATTATGCCAAGGAATTGAAACTTTGGGAACTGGTTTTCAATTCTCATCCCGAGGAGAGAAATAAAATTATTGATTTAGTCAAAAAGAGGTCAAGATCTTTGACTGCAGTCTCTCGCTCAATTTCAAAATCATGGATCGATAAGAAATATTTTAATAGTGCCAGGCTATGACACTGGAAGAAATTGAACAATCGGAGCAATCCTTTATTATTGTTTAACAGCCCCATAGTCTTTTTTCAATTTACACAAGTAAACGTTAATGCCATGGTTTTGGCCACAAGGGTGGAGATATATATTACAAAACTTGTTCATAATGACCAGACGGTTTTATCAAATCCTGTTTATTATAGGCCAACATATGCCGGCTCCTACACATTATCCACGCAGCTCGTTATTCTGATTCACCATGCGCTATACTATCCTTAGATGCTGAGAAAGCTGTTGACCACTTGGTTTGGATTATTTATGGATAGTCCTGGAAATATTCTGCTACAGTTCCAATTGTATTAAACTCACTAAATTGCTTTGCAGCAATCCCTCCATTGTAATTGTCACAGGCCGTAATGTAGTTTCTCAATTTCCTGTCTCACATTCTTGCCGTCAAGAATGTTCTTTTTCCCGCTATTATGTGCCCTTTACTGGATGCGCCTTTACTGGAGCGACTAGCAAAATCTATCACACGTCATTCGCTGATCTGAACTATTATTTATCATCATACGGAAAACTTCATAGCTTTATATGCCGATGACATGATTGTTCACAGGTCGCACGCCCTCTTCTATTCCACATATTCTATACACATTCAGTTATTTCATCTTAATTTCTGATAATAAAATTAACAGCTCTCAATCCTCATTGCTCCCATTAAATTTGAAATTAAACCGCTTTTCACTGCCCCCTGACATACCCATCGTAAAACACTTAATATTTGGGCATCGATGTCTACCTTTCTATGCCAATCATATCAATGGAAAAAAAAATAGAAAAATAAACTTTGGGCATCCATAATCCTTATTGAGCGGTATCTTGAGAGATGGTGACATTCTCCACATTTGTTACAGACACGTATTTCTATTATCAAATTGGACATTTTGCCCAGCATGAACTTTTTTTCTTCCATCGTTCCATTAGCCCCTCCTCCCAAATTCTGGAAAAAAAGCTTCACTCCACAGTTTCTACATCTACTGTATATAGAAGGGGAACCATCCCCACATTTAAATGACCATGTTGCAACATTCATGGTGGTCTTTCCAAAGTTAACCCTGTCATGCCTGACCCTTCAAGGAATAGCCAGAAAAATCAGATTTTTGGGAACTGAGATGTTGAAAATATTAATTTAGGTCTCATGTTCTTTGTCCTATCTCAGTTTGATTAATTCCCAACAGTTCGGTCTCTTGGACCCTCCACCAAAGGCCTCAGAATCTGATACATTCTACAATATCATCGAAACATTCAAAACAAAGACTAAGTCCAATAGTCTTATATCTTCTTGCTGTCTGACACGCTTTTTTTTTAATTAACTCCACTGCTTCTGTAGGTAAAACTCCATTCACTTTCCCTAGTTGCAGTGAGAAGTTTCCATGTTTTAAACAATCATTTTTACATGAAAATAACCTTCATTCGTTGTATAACAATCTTACAATCTGCGTGGCTTTCCTTGCTTTTGATACTTGCATTGGAGGTCTTCCATGTGATCCAATCAGGTCCCATGGAACACAAAGCTCACCTCTCACACTTTGCATACTATTTTGAACAAAAGCGGTCAAAACGCATGATGCCGATTCTGTATTCTCAGTTTTTATTGTCATCATATTTATCTTTCGATTTTGATAAATATGGTTAAGAGATTGAAATGTATCCATTAATTATAACTCATTTGAGCGAAAATCTGGAAATCACTTGTTGAATGCTCAAGGAATTCTGATCACCAAAAAAATTACGGTACGTTGAACTTTTTACATAGTATTGACCTTATTCCAAGGAAATCGTGTAGGATGAAGATGATATTTTCTCCAAAATGTGACCTCTACACGAGGGTGGTCCATTTTGGAAAAGTTTGTCGGATTCGTCGGGCCGGGTCGGAAATCTTGTCGATACTATGACACAAGGATGTGTGCAAAATTTTATTCCGATCGGATAATTTTATCCCGTCCCGCAGAGCGACCAAAGTTTCCCCTATGGAAAGAATCTTACGGGGCTGAATGGTAGTACGGTTTCTCCCGTACAGTAAGGATTTTGTTTTGCTCAGTTCGCACTTGCAATAATTCAAAGACGGAAGACAGGAACGCATGTATTGCAAAAAAGGCAACCGTGGTTATCCTTCAACACTGGTGAGATTGTTGGTCCATGTTAACTGGTCCATCTGTCTATCTGTCCATCTGTCTATAATGTCCATCAACACTAGTGACACTGTTAGACCGCAAAAAAAAAACGAAATCCGCCGTGCGTGCCATCCCATGCCTACTTCGCGCACCGGTGCAACGCCCGGTGTCGCTCCACGACCTGCAGAAGGTGCTGTCGCTGTTCCTCGTCGCGCGTGATGGCGCCGCAGAACGCGCTGATGAGGGCGACGCCCCTCTCCGCAAAGTCGTTCACCACCCGTAGGTGACGAGCGCGCCGACGAGCCGTGGTGAAGTCGTCCCTCTCCGACCACTCGGCCGGATCGACGTTGAGGAAATCGTGGCCGGCTCCGAGGGCGGTGATGAGGCCGACAGAGTTGGTCGTCGCAAACGACGCCAGCGAACGCTGCTCCACTGCCTCGAGGGCGACGTGGGCACGGCGAGGCGGGTTCTTCTCTTGATTAGCTCCAAGGTGTCCGCGCGTTCGATGTCGAAAAGCGTCCTCAGCTCAGCGTCCAGTAAGAATTCCGGCGATTCTCGACTTCAATTGAAAGATATTAGCTCGCCAGTAGGTGACCGTTGTGTGTTAGGCGTGCGTTTGAGTTTGTCTCCGGCTGCTGAGAGCAGCGATGGAATGGTTAGTTAGTCAGGAGGTGATCGTTCGGGCAACATTCAGCCCAGCCAGTGTCACGCATGCCAAACAGGGCACGGTTAAAATACACATGTTCACCCTATTGAGACCAGTTGTTATGGTGGAAACTTTGGCCGCTTTGCGGGACGGGAAAATATCATCAGATCGGAATGAAATTTTGCACAGAACCTTGTACCATAGTATCGACAAGAATTCCGACCCGGCCCGACGAATCCGACAAACTTTTTTTTTTGCCATGAAAATGTGGACCACCCTACTCTACACTGAAGGACATGTAGGAACATATTGACTGATATCATGAGCCTGTGACTCACTTTTAGAAGGTGGTATATTGTCAGTTATGCTAGGAAGAGTTTTAGCATGCACTCCTAAAACTATATTTGTAAATGACTTTCATTTTCCACAAACGGCTGGTTGCAAGGCATAGGCAGGCTGTAAGGTGACCGTCGGTCATTGTTGATCTGTACTTGAATTTGATGATGTTCATCTGCGAGAAAGCAGACTCACGTTGATCCAAAAAGAGCTGTCAGATTCAAAGCACATCTTCTGAGATTGAGATGCTTCTCTGCCACCAGTGCTTTCCAGAACACTACATGCTCTCCAGGTTGAGCAGATGTTGATCTGGCTTCAATCTCAATGTCATTTTGCAATGTCAGAATCTCATCTTCAAGAGTGGAGCTTTCAATGTCAAAAAGTGATTTCACTTTGTCGGCAACGTCACTGTCAATACTTGCACCAAATGGATAACACATATAGCTGGAGATAGTCTCGATGGATGCGAAGTCAGTAAAGTGCCTCTCAAACTCTGGCAAGATACTATGAACATGCTCCTCATAACATGCACTGTCAAGCTGTGTCACACCTTTGCCTTCACGTTGTAGTTCTGCTTCCACGTGAGGGATGTTGCACAGGTTACCAAGCCGCAGCCTGTTTGACATCAGCTTTAGCTTGCTTTTTAACATGCTTGTCACGTTGCGAGCGAAGCGGAAAGGACACGCTTCATACGCAACAAAAATGAGAAAAATAGGATTCCCGAAACAGCAGACACCAACAAGATCTCCGTACAAAAACATTTTTTAACAAAAACCGCACCGCAGAAAATAGACAACAGAAAACGCTGGTCAAAAACGAGTACCAGGAAAACACGCAAAAAACCCGATAACAAAAAGCGCTTGCACACAAGGCAAGGAAGAAAATAAACTCGATACTATTACCCACGAAAATGGGACAACACCAAAAGAGCCGATGTATAGAACTAGTGCAATAATACGAGAGCGAGAATACCGACACACGGGCAAAAGCAGTGGCACGGCAAGCAATTCTCCGGCAAGGAAGAGCCAGATAGACAGTCCTAATAAAACAGGTGCATAATGACAGATAAGTAGCAGGTGTGCAGCCAGCAAGAGTGCACCGCCCACCACCTGCTGTCGAAAACGGAACATGACAGTGCTCACTGAATTCATCATGTTGACGACATCTTTACCCTTTCCCTGCAGCTCTAAATTCAATTCATTGAGCTCGCCGGAGAGATCAGTTAGGAAAGACACATTTAAAAGCGACTGGTGGTCCTCAAGCTTTTTTATGGTAATCCACATGTTTTGAAAACCTCGGGAAGTCCTTGATTTCAGGCAACAGCTGCGTAAATCTGGCCAAAAATTTACCTCTGCTGAACCACCTAACATCTGTGTGAAGCAGCAAGTCTGTGTGCTCAGCATCATTCTCCTCCAAGTGAGCACGGAAAAAAAGCCTTCTCTGCAGACTCCTGGCCCGAACTTAACACACAATTCTCATTGCAACATTCATCACTTCTTTCATAGTGCAGATCTTTCCACACAACACTGTTTGAATGACGCAATAATAAGTCGGGATATCTGTGAAAGATTCACTCTCTTTGCAGAGTGCAAAGAACCCAATGGTGCGGCTCACCATAGATGGTGCCCCATCACTTCTGAAAGAGATCAGCTTGAAGAGCGGCAGTTTTGTCCCGCTAACAAATCCCATGAAACCATTAAAAATATCCTCACCCCTGGCGTGTCCTTTTAATGACACAGTGGTGAGGAGCTCTTCATTGGTGCTCATGTCTTGAAAAGACATTCTGATGAAAAGACACAATTGTGCCACATCCACCATGTCAGTCGACTCATCAAATTGGAGGGAAAAGCAGTCGCATGCATCACTATCCTTCCTGAGTTGTTCCTCCACATCCACAGCCATTCCCTCATATCGCCTTGTAGCAGTACTGCGGGAGAGTTGTTCTCATTTAATGGCGTCAGTGATCTTTGTTTTCTTTTTAAAGTGAATTAAAAGGCAATTCACTGCCTCGAGAAAGGCTTCCTTCATAATATTGCCGTCTTTGAATGGCTTGTTATATTTGGCAAGGACTTGACTGACCTGATACGAAGCAATAGTTGCGGCCTTACACTGCGTCTTCGGTTTGGTGAAGATTGACTTCCGTGCTGCAAACTGTGTTTTCAAATCCCGCACTATTGTGGCACGTAAAAGTGTTTTTGCAAGGAAATCCCTCTCACAGCTCCTGTGTACCGTTTTGAAATGCCACTCCAGATTCCCTTTCTTTGCCAATGCCACCGTTGCATTGCAAATCAAACAAAAAGGCTTTGGATGAGAATAAATAAAAAAAATAATGTTGCTCCCACTCAGGGTGAAAATGGTAGGTCTTGGCTCGTTTCCCCTCAGCCACGTGGACATTGATGGGTGTGTAACCGCGGTGATCGCGAAATGCTCGCTACTGCTGACAGCGGCCAACTTCCATAAGTGTTACCAACTCATCAGTCAGGAAAATAGCAATTGACTGCCCTAAGAGTCACTAAATGATGCCATCAGGGTGTGTGATTTACTTGGGGGATGTTTTTTTTTTCCTTCTCTTTTTTTTCTTTTGTATTTGTTTTTTCTTTTTTTTAGTTTATTTTAGACAAAGAAGCATTTACATCCAGCCCTGACTGTAAACCTAGCGGGATCAGCCAGCAGCGGCTTCATTTGGAGGAGGGGCCACAGCAGCACCAGGTGCTGCTCATTGAGAACAGGCTTTGCAATGTGCTTTCACACCACAGATTCCAAAAGTCTCCAATGACACCAGAAAGTCACTAGATTGTCGCTCGTTGCTTTTGTGAAAAAAAAAAAAAAAAAAAAAGATTTGCTAGAGGGGATCTGAATACTTGCTAAATATAGCTTCAAAGTCACTAAGTTGGCAACACTGACTTCCTGTCATGTCAAAAACTTTTTTTTCCCCCTACACACCTTGCGGTCGCCTTGGGATCAGTCCGTGGTCTATCAGTAGACTGGTTTGGGCACATCAGATCGAGTGTGATCTGTCATATTGAAGGGGTCATAACATACTCCATTCCAATATACAATAATAATGACAGTAATGATGATGGCAATGATGATGATAAGGGTGAAGCGGATGAAAGGACGTGGCTGGGTGGGGAGTGATTGGTAGATTTCTGGCTTGGAACTACACCAGAAAACAGACTGCTGTTTTCTATTGGCCAAGACCAATTTACAAATACTCGGGAGAACCATCCATCCATCCATTTTTGACACCACTTATCCTGAACAGGGTCAAGGGAGGTGCCTGAGCCCATCCCAGCTGACTTCAGGCGGAAGGCAGACTACACTCTAAACTGGTCGACAGTCAGTCGCAGAGATGAACAAGCATTCACACCAACATCCACACCGTCCGGCACTGAGTGAGAACCGATCCCATGCTGCCAGCACCCAAGTCATTCAGGTGTACCACTACACCATCAGCGACTACTCGGGAGAAGCTCTTTGAAGAAATGCTGAGGAAGGCTTAGTCTGTGAAACCACATCCTCTAAAAATGTAAAGGAAAGAGCTTCAAAAGAATTAAACACTGCTGAACATGGAACATAGAGCGAGGGGTCAAATGTGCTGTTTGAAACAACAGTCTTAGCTTATCAATGACAAATTGCAGGAATTTATTGCACATTTTGCTCAGACAAATGTCTGATCAACTAGGCTGAGAGGGTTTAAATACATAATCGGTAGTTTTAAATAGTATACGTGGGTTGTGACACTTAGCCTGAATTAGGTTTGATTAATGTTCCCTTTATATATATATAATTTTATTTTTTTTCCCAGCAAGAAAATTTGAAAAGCCATTCAAAAAGTCCTTATTGTATTTTGGAGACAGACACAGCACTCCATTAACTTATATACTTCTTGCCACTTCCTTTACACAACGTCATGTTACTCTCAGTATTGCACTGAGGCATCTCTTCATTTAGTTTAACAAAGTTAAGCAACACTTGTGATCGGCCCAAGTTACACCCGTGCAATGTGACGGCAATTTCTGCTTCCGGTGGGTGTAAGAGGGGGACTGTTACAGAACCAGAAATTTTGTCCTCACAGAAACTGTGCTGTAGTTTTCGGTCAATAGCAAGTACAAAATGTTAGCCCACTGACTTGGATAAAAAGAAGTGAGATTTTCTGCTTAATTGATCTGGTAAAAAAAAAGGTAAAATTAATCTGACTACCATGTTTAGACGAGTGTGTGTGCATAGAATGTATGTTTGTAAAGTCATTTCTTTTAAAATTAACTTCCCCTTTACATATTCCCGCTGCATAATATATTTCCTTTCCTTTCGTAAAGGATGGTCAGAACATTTCCTAAGCATCATTAGAATTCAGAAGACCTTAGCTCCAGGTGCTACCGGCTCATCTCACTCGGATAGGATCGGAAAGGAAAGTTCCTATGCCAAAATGATAATCCAAAAAGGGCCCCTGTTGGTGGATAATCAGGCATCATTTTGGTGTACCAAAGGGTGTCTTTATACAAGGGCTGAATGAATTTAGGAAAAGGTTGATTTTTTTTTTTCTGACAGATATTGTGACTTCAATTCAATTCACAATTTTTTCAAATCAAGCTTTAGTACAATACTGAGTATCTGCAGTAACTTTTACAAATACAGTATGAAAATAAAATCACACGATCAAAAGCTTGAAAACTGTGACTAATGATGAAGAGACATGGAAGAGGCTGTGTGAGGGAGGCAGTCCTTTTTCAAGGTTTTTAAAATGGTTCAATAAAGCAAGACCTATTGCCTGTCATTATACATGTATAAATATGCAAAGTAATAATGTATACAAAATTAAACCAAGTGTTTTAGATTTTAAACTAATGTACATGATATTTGAGCAGAAATGTAAGATTATATGTAAAAAATAAAATAAAATAAAAATATTTTTGTCAAAGAATTAATTGCTTTAAACAGAGACTGAGGGCTTAGTAATTTGAGGTGAAATTCCTCTCATGGAATCCAATCACAGTAATCACGTGTGTGAAAGTGTAAAAATCACAGTGGAAGCATTTCTGAATGAGTATGGATTAGAATAAATAATAAACAATAAAGACTAATGTAAAGTATTCTCTCTGCTTCTTTTCATTCAGATTTTGCTTTTTGATGTAAACATGCCCGTTTTTTTTCTTTTATGTACTTAAATCAATTTTACTAATAAAACAAAGCAGAGTCCCTTTGCAAAGCAAAATTGATAAACATATAAAGAGAGAATAATCGACCTGTGTGGCAATGTCAAAACCTAATAACCAAAGAAACCTACTCTTAACTACTTAACTCCCCTATTCAATTCTTGCCTCTTGAGTTGGAAATACAGGACTCTCATCGACACGACATCCAAAGCTACTGACTCCAATAGAAATATTTTCAGGCATGATTTCCAGACCAAATAATTTGCCATGACTTTTCTATTCACAGTTTTCACTGTCAGTGCTACAGCAGTGAACGAATGCAGAAGGAATCTACCTATTGGATCCAACCAACCTCACTCCAAACGAGTGTGTGACTTAATAATAAGTAATCATGTGAAAATAAATAGAATTATCAGGGAGTAAGCCATTTTACCAACTGATATTATGAAGAAGTCAGGCAGGTAAGGCATCTACATCTCTCGTGTTCTGCTTTGCTCACTTTCTGTACTTGCCATCAAGTATTTGTGCTTTGTATGTGCATCGCAAACCGGCTGAGCTTGTAACTTTTCCACCCTCCCTGAATTCCCCCTGAGTCGAACCTAACAGGGACAATACCCATGTGAGAAAATAGTCAGTTAGTGATTTATCTTCAACTGTCTTGCCAGTTTCCCTTTCACAAACACCATTTCTACATTTAAGGGACTGATAAATCACATGCTGAGCAAATTACAAAAAAACGACACTCACCATTGTCCTCTCGCTCTCTACATATAGACAGACATATACATTCTCGCTCACTCTCTCTCTCCATCTCCTAAATATACATCCTAAACTCACACGCACGCAGACTCATACATACTAATTTACATGCAAACTTTTCTTTTTACTTGGTGACATCAGGCCTTCATCATTAATTTTAATGACCATCAGTAAGCAATAATACATTAGTGTACACATCCACACAGCAAGAGGCGCCACTGATCCTGGAGAGCAATTATAGTCTGCACTTTGTTTATTATCTTTTATGATAGGCAAGGGAGTGTGTGTGCGTGTGTGTGTGTGTGTGTGTGTGTGTGTGTGTGTGTGTGTATGTGTGTGTGTGTGTGTGTGTGTGAGAGCGAGCATGTGTGCATGTGTTAGGGAGAGAGAGCGGAGACTGTTCTCTTTGAACTGCTTCCCCAGTCTGAACGGTTTGACACAATAAAGTCCTTTCAAAACAAGAAATATTGAAGGCCATAAATCTGGCATTGATGGTTAGACCTTTTTCATTTGTGTTTTGCAGGAACTCTTAAATGGGTGGGCACAAAATGGTAGAAGAGTGGCAAGCAAGTTGCAGTTTTTATTATACAGTATTGTATCTTTGTATTTTGTGGTGCAGTATGTCAATACTTGATTGAGGATTCTCATCATAAAAACAGGAGCGACATCAGACTGAGGGGGTTCTCCAATTATGTTGCTCACGAGAGGTTTGGGGCCTTCTTTTTGGGTACCTCAACAGTTCTTTGGAGACGGACCCGTCTGGTCAACAGTCCTAATTCCGAAGCCCATATAACGTTAATCCATGTTTTAAAAACTATGACGGGCTTCAAGAAATGTCCATCAAACAACATGCCACTGTTATAGATCACACAACTGCTGTTAGCATTTCTTGTTTGTTTGTTTTTTGTTTGGAAGAATAAAAAATTAATAAATCAATGTAAAAAAAAAAACGAACTCATGAGGTACAATAAATAGTTTTGTTTCTTTTTTTTTTCCAGGTTCGAATCTCAGCTAGCGTCTTTCTGTTTGGGGTTTTCAAGTTCTGCTTTTGCTTGTGTGGGTCTCTCTCACATTTTTTAAAACGTGCATGCTCATCTGAAGACTGGTTTATAAAGCCAGATTTTAATTTTTTTCGGCATACTTCCAAAACTTGAGAGACCTTACACATGAAGATTAAAAAAAAAAAAAAAAAAATCACGGTTATAACAGTTTTGAACATAAGGTGTGTGCAGCCACATGGCAAAATGAACACATCATGGACGAACCAATTTCACTCATCAATATTCAAAGGTCAGACGTGAAAGCCTCTCAAGATTAAACGTTACTTCAGAGTAAACGAACATGGCAGGTGATATTTTGTGTATTTTATTAGGTTGTTTGTTTTTTTCAGGGGGAAAAAAAGAAAAAAAATGTGACATAAAAATAAAAGGTATTGGTGAAAGGAGTGGAGACAGCATGAACACAGACTTTCTGTTGTTTTGATTTTGGATTCCCCACCGTGCTTCCTCGCTGTCTTGTCACCTCACTTTCTGACTGGCTGCACGTCACTGTAGACAGGCTGTGTGCTCCTTTGTCCCCCAGGCACACCATGCACGGGGAGAAGTGGGGCCAAAAGAATCCAACATGTTGAATATCCCCGATTTGAGATTTGAGCCGCCCCAAAACATCCTTCCGAGTGGTCGAGATCAGCCTGAACACAGCACACGTTACAGGGATATGTGATATTATCTTTGGAGCCATTGCAAGAATTGGAGGATCTTTACGATTGTCAGGAGGGAACAATCAGGACTAAAGTCGGCCTAAGTATTCTGCCATTTAAACCAGGCTTTAATGAAAAACTTTAATTTGCCCAGGTTGTGAAAGTGCCTGCATGATTGCTGTTGTTGTCGTTTTAGGCCTGTCACTGACTGGGAACCAATCTTGAATGTAACCTGCCTCTTCTCTATTGACCCTGATCGGGATAAGCAGTAGAAAATGGATGGATGGCTAGATGATCCATGTATAACTCTTCAACTCAAATTGACTGTCAAAATTGACCTTGAGCAGAAGAAGTATTCTGATTTAAATGTGACAACAAATGTAATCTGTTCTCGGTGAAGTCTGCCTTTTGTCCCAAAATTTTCTGGGAAAGGCTTCAACACTCCATTTTGCTGAAAAATGGGACAACAAAACAGTATGATGGATTATATTGTCTCATGCCTCAACACCACTGATATTCCCACCTACTTAATGATAATTTTAAAATGCTAGAAATCATTTGTGATAGAATAATAAAAAATATATATAGCATCTAACAAAAATGAACACACCCCTCATATTTTTGTAAAAATTTATTCTGTTTCATGGGACAATGTTCCACTGAAGAAATGACACCTTACTACAGCGTTAAATAGTCAGTGAACACCGACAGCAGTATGACTGCATAAATTTACTGTCCTCTCAAAGTAACTCAATACATGGACTTTTTTGTCTAAATTGGTGGCAACAAAAGTGAGTACTGTACACCCCGAAATGAAACTATCCAAACTGTGTTTTTCACACAGGGTTGGATTTTTTTTTTCTCTCTTCATAAAAATCCTTAATTTAAAAATTGCATTTTATGTCCTATGTGTTCTGGAATGTGTTGCAGTCATGAAATTCTAAGTTAATGATTATTTGCTAAAACAAAGTTTATTAGTTTGAACATTAAATATATAAATATCTTTGAAGTGTACTCAACTAAATATAGGTTGAACATGATTTGCAAATAAGCAGCTTGGTGGTTGACTGGTGAGAGTGTCCGCCTGACGGTGCAGAGGTGCAGTGTTTGATTCCGGCTCTGGCCTTCTGTGTGGAGTTTGCGTGTTCTCCCCGTGCCTGCATGGATTTTCTCCAGGTACTCCAGTTTCCTCCCACATTCCCAAAACATGCATGGCAGGTTAATGCAACACTATAAATTGTCATTAGGTGTGATTGCGAGCGCGGATGGTTTTAAGTCTATGTGTGCCCTGCGATTGGCTGCCAACCAGTTCAGCCTACTGCCCGAAGTCAGCTGGGATACGCTCCAAGAATGCCCGCGATCCTCGTGAGGAAAAAGCGCATGAGAAAATGGATGGATGGATGATTTGCAAATCATAGTATTCTGTTTTTATTAATGTTTAACTCAACATGCCAACTTCATTGGAAATGGGTTTCATTCATTCATTCATTCATCCCATGGCCTAAGAGACCGTAGGGGTGCTATGGTGGACGTCTGGGCAGTCAGGGATCTCCAGCACTCTCGGTCCTTAGCTGTTCGTAGTAGGGTTTGGAAGCTGCAGTCAGTCCATTCTTTGATGTTGTCCATCCAGCACTTTCTCTGTCTGCCTCTTCTCCGCTTCCCTTCCACTGTCCCCTGTGGGATGGTTTTGGATAGCGAGGTATGCCTTGTAGCGTGGCCATACCAGGCCATTTTGCGACGTTTTACCGTTGAGAGTACAGGCTCCTGTTCTCCAGCGAGGGTGGTGACTAGCTGTCTGACATAGTCATTTGTCCGGTGTTCTCTGTAGGATATATGGAGCATCCTTCTGTAGCTCTTGTTCTCAAAGGACTGAATCCTGCGTTCTGTGTCTGCTGTGAGTGTCCAGCTCTCACAGCCGTATTGTACTGTGTGTTCATTTTTGTTAGATGCTATATATATTTTTTATTATTCTATCACAAATGATTTCTAGCATTTTAAAATTATCATTAAGTAGGTGGGAATATCAGTGGTGTTGAGGCATGAGACAATATAATCCATCATACTGTTTTGTTGTCCCATTTTTCAGCAAAATGGAGTGTTGAAGCCTTTCCCAGAAAATTTTGGGACAAAAGGCAGACTTCACCGAGAACAGATTACATTTTTTGTCACATTTAAATCAGAATACTTCTTCTGCTCAAGGTCAATTTTGACAGTCAATTTGAGTTGAAGAGTTATACATTGATCATCTAGCCATCCATCCATTTTCTACTGCTTATCCCGATCAGGGTCAATAGAGAAGAGGCAGGTTACATTCAAGATTGGTTCCCAGTCAGTGACAGGCCTAAAACGACAACAACAGCAATCATGCAGGCACTTTCACAACCTCGGCAAATTAAAGTTTTTCATTAAAGCCTGGTTTAAATGGCAGAATACTTAGGCCGACTTTAGTCCTGATTGTTCCCTCCTGACAATCGTTTAATGAGAACTGCACTACTTGAGTTCGTGTAGAGTGATTGGATGACCTGGATGAGATTATTGTTAAAGTTGTAGTTTCGGAGCACCTGCCACAGCCCCTCATGCCACACACGGTCAAAGGCTTTTTTAAATTCGATGAAGTTGTGGTAAAGGTCATGTTGGAAATGGGTTTGTATTTTTCCAATTTCATGTTTGACCTAGTGCGCATTGGTTTGGCTAAATTTGCCATTGGACCCGAAATGGTACAAGTCTAACACGTTTTTTCTTACAACGTAGGAAACCAAAATGTCTTCTAACATGAAAAGAATAACATACAATAGCACAACTTTAAAATGTTATTTTCTTTAGGAATAAATATTTGTGATATTGTCAACAAGTATGGTAAATTTAAAAAACGTTTTGTTCTTTCACTCAATCTTGAAATACAAAAAAGCGTGTTGAAGCATCTAATAGATTAAATATGTAGGAAAATGCTGCTTCTCGATAAGACTGCCCCCCCCCCCATCCCAAAAGGAGTAAAATAAAGCAGTCTGCAGGTGTATGTTACATGTGTTCTATGTTATGGATTTTCGTCTGACTTGCAAGGACTCTTCCCGGGGAGTACACTGAACTTTGGGTCATCCTCAGTGAAGCAGGACTCCTCCTGGATTTCCGGTACACTGGAGCTTTTGAGGGTGATTCATTCAATTAAATGTAAAAAGTAGGACAACAAACAAAAAATAACAACAAAAATGATTAAATAGATGGATACTTTATTCATCCATATTCTTCCATCCGGGCTAAAGTCACTTCTATATGCACTTTTCGAACGTACTTTTAAGGTGCGGTGATTCTCTCATCAAGGATTCTGACACTCCGAGTTGCGTAGCCGGTGGAAACTCGCACAGCAACCAAAGACGTGTGACCCATTGTATTGAGAGAATACCCGTATGTCCCGCATTGTGGAGCTTTCATATGTGTGTGTGTGTGTGTGTGTGTGTGTGTGTAACATTACACACACCCACACACACACACACACACATATACACACACACACACACACACATATATACATACAGTCCCTGATTGACTGTTGTTTTCTTGAGATACAGCACAAGCATTGCTGATTACTTCAGCGTTCATCCTTTCCCTATGGAATGCAATGTTAGCGGAGTGGTGGCATGCTGACATGGTGCTGCACTGCAGTTCCAAAACAGCGATGGTGGAGCTACCCGAGTTTACAACAGAAAAAAACACAAGCAGCCGACACCTGCCCAAAAAGATGTTTGTGAGAAATACAACAACAAAAAAGCCACCGATGCAGAAGCACGGAGACTATGTTTATATGCAGATGTACTATATGCTCATGCAGGCTTGACATTTTCAATGGTCAATTTCAACACCAGGTTGGTCATATTTTTTTTACAAAGAAAACACCTTTATTTCAGCCTTGAAACGGGAATGTACTGTGTTATGGCTGCTTCATCATCATCTCCGTCGTGAGTCATTATGAGTACACATTGTTTGGAAAATATTTTTATTTGTTGATCTTTCTCTCTTAATATACTGTATGATACATGTTTAACTGTGTTTGATCATTTTAAAAGTGTGTTTAAACACCTTAAAAACATTTTTAAAAAAGTTCTGGAAATGCTTTTATAACTTGCTTAAGGTGTGTAAATTGAAGGAAACGCAACTATAACATTCGTTCATCTATTTTCTATATTGCTCATTAGAGTCAAAGGTGACCTGGATCCTATCCCAGCTCAATCCCGATGATAGGCATGGTGAACCCTGGACTGGTCGCCTCTCTATTGCAGGGCACTTATAGACAAACACGCATTCACACCTAAGGATTTGTTTTTAGTTTTCAATTAACCCAAAAAGCGTGGTTTTGGAATGCAGGAAGAAGCCAGAGTACTGGCATAAAATCCCCACAAACACGGAGAGTGCATGCAAATTTCTGGAGGCCCAAGCTCGGATTCGAACAACCGACCTCAGGACTGTGAAGGGACCACAACACATTATATATAATGTTACTTTGACCTTAATGAGTAACCTTCATTTTTTTTTTTTATTCAGTTCACATACTGTTAATTCCTTTTTAAAAATGTATACTTTTCAAAAGCATTAAAAAGTTATTCAAGTTTTTTTTTTGTTATTTTTTAATTTTTATTTTTTTTTAAGGTTACCTTCTATCCGCTGTTGCAGCATGATCTAATGGTTACTTTAGGCAAAACATGCAATATAGCAACTGGTTTGGCATGTGTTGGCATCACAGGGAAGACTCCATTAGTGAAATGGAGGAGCTATCTTGGTAATGGTTGGTATCCTAAGCCAAGCCATTTGACAGCCACAGTGTTTAAAAAATGGCATCAAGGGTGGGCATCTAAAATGTCCCCTGCAGTGGGCTTCACACGGAACAATTACAAGAAATGTACGGTGAGAGCACTTACTTTCCATACTTGGTTTTATAACTTCGGCGATGAAGTTTGATCGAGCCAACTAATTTGTCTGGCAAATTAGCTTTAGCATGTCTCGCAGCGTGATTCAACACTTACAACAATTGGAGGCAAATTGTTTTTTGCATTTGGGCGTCTGGTGCCATGATGAATGGCTCTTCTCAAAATGGGTAAGCGCCATTTAGCTATCAAATTAAATGTTTTTTAATCAGTTGGTGTTTTTAATGGTGGCTATGTGCGGCATTAGTTGTGCTCAATGTCGACCATGGAAGGAAACAAATATGGTAGCCTTGTAATTGAAATTGCTGTGATACCTCAGTTAAATAGTGGCATTATGATGGTATTATTTTGGTTTGCTCTTTTTTTCAGTTTTATCATGCTTTTTTTTTCCCCTACAAGGACTTTGGAATAGGTTTGTGGTTGTTTTAATGGGCATACATTTGAGAGAAAAAGTTGTTAGTATCTAGGTAGTGTGCGCAAGTGCTTGCCAATAGAATTTTATATATATATATAAGAATTAAATATTGTCGAAAACATATTTTCCCAAACACATTTATTGAAAAATATTGCATGCTATCAATTTTAAACTCTGGTTAACATGGTCAGCACTGTTAGGTGTCAGTAACAATGAATAATTGACTTCAGTAGGGACAAAAGGGCAACCCGACATCACCAAAATCCGCAGTATTGGATTCCAACTACCAAACACAAACACATGCACCACAACTGCAGTTATATAAAGCACACAACTTCAGTATTCTGCCATGGTAAGCCATCAAATAACCCACCTAATGTGTTTAGAGCAAACATTTTTATTCGCATTTGGTTTTATTTCATTATTTGATAGATAACCTAGCATTATACACTGCTCTAAAGTGAAGCATGAATGTGTCTGCATTCTTTAAATTTCTCTCACTATCCTTGTTTTAACAATGATTGATCACAGGAAATTATTTAATTCAGAGACAGACTTAAAAATAAATAAATTTAAAAAATGAAACACATTGTTAGAGTATGTCATTATTTTGTCACGTTTAATTAAAGTAGTTTCATTTTGTATTCAGATGGTTTGCACTCTGAACTTGTTCCCCAAAATGATAAGTGGCAATGCAGAATACTGTGGCTTCTTTTTCACTCAGAACTAATAACCATTAATTTCCTGGCCTATGGTGGTCGATATCACTCAGATAAAAGATCAGATATGTGAGAAATTTAGAGAACTTGAGATATCCAAAACAGAAGTGCATCAATAAATACAGAGATGGGCATTCCATGCCTGGGACGGACATACATCTATTTTTGGGATGGAGGATGAGAAGTTTTTAAAAAGGACGGACTAAGTGAGGACGGAAGTGGGTTTTCCTAAGTATATAGTGTTGGGAGGCAAAACAACAAAGCGAGAATGTAGCCAAACACTGTATTTTCTTAACAGGCTGTTTCATATCAAGATTATTTTTATTGGAACACTACCATCGAGTGTACAGTCAGAGAGGAAAACAAAGTGCTCACAGACACCCATTTCACTAACAATAAATCCAGCTGGTTAAGAAAGCTGGCTGTGTTGCATGTCTCTTGGTATCCGCACACCATGCTGATGGATAGGATTTCTAAAAGTAAAGTTATTATTATGATTTTATGTTGTCATATTCGCAATTTTGTATTGCAAAATAATAGTGTTGAATTGCTTATCACCAAGACATAAAAATAAATAAATAAGTAAATAAAACAGTATGTCATTTTTGTTTGATTGATGGCTCGTCTTATCTGTAACAGCCAATCACGGGGTTACCGAAACTAAGGTTTGGTACGCGTGCGTATAAACAATGAATGCATCAATGTTTTCATGTGAGAGTCCTGTGCACATTTTTCAAAATGTTTGCTCTTCCACCGGAGGTACGGAGGTGGTCATGGAAACGATCTTTTGACTTGTACAAAAACAATTAACAAAGTGTATCAATCCACCAAGATTGTACCTTTGGCTACGATACACCGTGGAATTCTGGTTAAGGTTTCACAGAGAAATTCATTCATTCTCGTCCACTGCCGGTGTGCAGAGCATGCTCCACTCACATTAATTTCCTAACGCCTGCACAGGGCTCCATTGTTTTGGGATACCCTGAATAAACAAAGGTCACATTTAAACATCAATTAGAGTTTCTGAACAGTCTGAGTGAAGCAGTGCGCTCAGAGCACTATTTCTGAACGCACCCACAATGGGGGAACATGAATTTTGGGGGTCGGCAAGCTGTAGGGCGCTTTGGAAATACACTCTGAGTGCACAGTGCTGCCCGTTTAGAAACTCAAGAGCATTGTTCAAATCTGCCGTTCCGTTGTTCAGCGTGCACCAAAAACAGAGTGCCAGTGCGCGCTCTAAGTGCTCCAATGGGGGACACGGTGAGGCAGTGCAGCGGGCAGACCAGAAGGAAAGAGTTCAAACACAAGCTGCTGATTGGTTTAGAACACTGGCTGCGGGGAGCACGCTCTGCCTCAGAATGGCAGTGCTGGAGATGAAAATGCACTGCCCCGAAGAGTATTTTGAGGTAAATGGACAATTAGGGATTGAAACCACGTGACCGATGTCTCCAAAAGGTGGACAAGAGCAAGCCAACAGACAGCTACTTAGCTCCTCAGCCTGTGTAAACATGGGTAAATAGTCTGGTTGCCCTCTGGAATTTGCTGGGAGCAAAGCTAAAAGAGATGAGTCAGAGGTCAACAGCCACACCTGATCATTAACAAATTAAGCAGAAATCTGGTTGACCCAAGCTGAATGGCTCTTCAACCTCAAGGAGGAAACAGCAGTGGACTATGCCTGCATCAAAAAACAGCAAAAGCGCAAACCTACTCAGAACATTCATTCATTCATTTTCTGATCCACTTTATCCTCACAAGGGTGGCAGTGGGTGCTGGAGCCTAACCCAGGTGTCTTCGGGCAGTAGGCGAGGGACACCCTGAACCGGTTGGCAGCCAATCACAGGGCACACAAAGACGAACAACCAACCGCGCTCACACTCTCACCTCGGGACAACTTAGAGTCTTCAATCGGCCTGCCATGCATGTTTTTGGAATGTGGGAGAGAACCGGCGTACCCGGGGTAAACCCAGGCAGGCATGGGGAGAACATGCAAATTCCACACAGGAAGGACGGAGGCGGAATTGAACCCTGCACCTCTGCATTGTGAGGCGGACATGCTAAACAATTGACTACCATGCCGCCTATTATTAGTAGTAGTAGTAGTATAAGTAGTATTCAGTATGGCTTGCCACTCTCTTTGATGGTTGATTTAAACTGAATTTTATTTACAGCACGTTTTGTCACAGGTCATTAAGTACTTTTGACTTAATTTACACTGTGAGGTCGACGCACTAACCACTCGACCACCGGGCCGCCATTGTAAATAGTACTGTAGTTAAATTGATTGTTCTCTCTTCATTCCTTTTTTGTCTTTTGTCGTCTTGTTGCCCCGATACTTAACATGTTACTGGGGGCACAGTAATTGTCATTTTACAAAATTTTCTCAGTAACTCATGACAGGACTTTGTTACAGCCTCAATGTAATATATGACTGTAACAATGAGTTACCTCCAAAACTGGTTGCTGAGGGGGCGCAGTGTGCAGGATGCTCGTCAAAGAAGAAGGTCGGGGTCTGTCTCGGTGTTCTAGGGCTATGTGCCCCTTATCCGCGACCCTCACCTCCCTTATCTGCGACCCTCACTTTCAAGTGTACGGACAATTGGGACACTTGGTTCTCCTGAACATACAAATCTAGGGCTAAGAGACACGAGGAGAGTAAAGGGGTGGCATTGGGATTGGGCCTGACTTTATTTATAGAGCATTTCAGAGAAAAAAAACTAACTGGTGTACATAGATTGAACATCAAACACAATGATTAAAATCTGCTTAAACCGATAATAATTCAGTAATTTCTCATTTGATCCACTCAGTACTAATCTTGAAAGAGGAAATAAAATAAATAAAGTACAAAGTAAACTGATTGCCAGCTGCACTAACTCTAAAACCAATCATTATTTACCGTCGGTGCTTCTTTGAAAATTTGGAGGTTTGACAGCAAGAAGTACTTGCGTTATATCAACATTTGTGGTGCGGCTTTATTTACTGCTTCTATTTGACAATCACTCCTTTAAATAAGCATAAGTAATCATGAAGCTGGACTTTAATTTTTATTTTTGTGATAGTGTTTCCCAAACACAAACACCAACATGATCATGTTAGGCCTTTGCTGAAGAATAAATAAAGCCACAACGAGCGTTTTTGAAAAAAAAACCAAAACAAATGGAGATGTTGGTGCTATAGGTGGAGTGCTTGACTGTTGTCTCATTGCTACTTCATGACCAAATAATTAACTCCTTAGTTGTTTTTTTTTCCATCCAAAATGTGCCCACAGGAAATGAAGTTTTGTTCAGTGATATTACAAACAATATTAAAAAAATAATAATATATTGCCACCTTCAATGAACTGAACAATTTCAGTAAACCTTTTGACAGAGGGCCAGTGATGCTACATTAGTGGCTGATATGAGCCCATCTAATTGAGCCGGCCACGCTTAGTACAGTCATACCTTACAGAATGCTGGGCATTTAACCAAAGTGCAGCATTGTGTAAAGTCAAATGCCTACCACCGACTGAAGTATCCTCCAAAAATAATGTTATTCATTCTACAGAATAAATGAATAGATGGGATGAGGTTCACTTTTTTCTGAGCAACTGCATAAGAAAATAGCCCAACAATTTAAGGACAATGTTCCTCAACGTACTGTTGCAAAGCATTTCGGGATTTCGTAACCTACGGTCCATAATATCATCAAAAGGTTCAGGTAATCTGGACAAATCACTGCATGTAAGCGGCAAGGACGAAAACCAACATTGAATGCCCGTGACCTTCAATCCCTCAGGTGGCACTGTGTGAAAAATCGACATCGATGTGAAAACGATATCACCACATGACCTCAGGAACACTTTAGAAAACAATGTCGGTAAATACAGTTCGATGCCACATCCCAAAGTGCAACTTAAAACTCTACTTTGCAAAGCAAAAGCCATTTATCAACAACACCCAGAAATGTCGCCGGCTTCTCTGGGCTGATGCAAAGTGGAGAAGCGTTAGGATGTCTGACGAGTCCATATTTCAAATTGTTTTGGAAAACTGTGTACATCATGCATCTTGGCCAAAGAGGAAAGAACCTTCCGGACTGTTATGGATGCAAAGCTCAAAAGCAAGCGCTTGTGATGTTATGGAGTTGTGATAGTGCCAATGGCATGGCTCACTTGCACATCCGTGAAGGCAAACATTATGCTAAAAGGTAAGTACAGGTTTTGGAGAGACATATGCTGCCATCCAAGCAATGTCTTATTCATGAACGCGCCTCTTCATTTCAGTAAGACAATGCCAAACCAGATTCTGCACAAGTTCCAACAGCGTGGCTTTGTAATAAAAAAGTGCTGGTATTAGGCTGGCCTAGCTGCATTCCAGACCTGTCTCCCATTGAAAATGCGTGGCGCATCATGAAGCATAAAATACGGAGACCCCGGACTGTTGAACAGCCGAAGCTCGACATCAAGCGAGAATGGGGAAGAATTCCACCTACAAAGCCTCGACAATTAGTGTCATCGGTTCCCAAATGTTTATTGAATGTTGTTAAAAGAAAAGGTGATGTAACACGGTGGTAAACCTTACCATGCTTTTTTGGAATGTGTTACAGCCATAAAATTCTACATTAATGATTATTTGCTAATAACAATAAAGTTGATCCATTTCAACAATAAATATCTTAATGTCTTCATAGTGTATTTCAATAAATATAAGTTGAACGTGATTTGCAAATCATTGTATTCTGTTTTTATTCATGTTGAACACAATGTCCTAACTACATCGTAATTGGGTTTGTAAAATGCTGGTTGAGATAAATGGATTTTGAAACTCAGACTAGACTTTAATTTGTCTCCAATAATTTAAATGTACCGGGAACATTTGTTCTCCCTCAAAATGGTTTCAGCTCAGATCTGGGTCACGAAATAGGAATCAAATCATTTTACATTTGAAATGAAAAAAAAAAAATACATGTGATCAGATGAAACAAATAAGTGTCAACAAACAAGTCTGGGTGAAAAGAATTGTTCACATTTTGTTTTTCAAATGCGGAAAAGAAGAAAGGCAGTAAATATAATGAAACGGCACAGTCTTTTGAGGAGAAAGCAAACACAAAGAGAAAAGACCGGGTGATAAGCAGAGACAAACAGGAGATTGAGAGGAGGGCAAGCAGTGGACCATGGCTAACATGTTGGCAGCCAAGACAAAAAGAGAGATGGAGCAGAAGGCTTGTAAATGTTGGATGAGAGAAGTATACATGGCTCTGTGACTCACTGGAGCTGCCCCGGCACTTGTGAGGGCAAGTGCTTTACACTCTCTTACACACACAAATTAACACGCGCGCACATACACACTCACTTCGCGTGCGCGCGTACACACAAATACACTCGCAGAAATACATTAATACTGTTCTGTTCTTTCAAAAAAATACATTATCACATAAAATACTGCACGTGGGACCAAAATGTGTTTATGGTGAGTTTGATCTTTTTTTGGTGTGTGCCGAGAATTATTTGTCTTGAGCAGAATTAAATGTCTACAGCAATTCTCACTTGTGTGTGTGTGTGTGTGTGTGTGTGTGTGTGTGTGTGTGTGTGTGCGTGTGCATTTGTCTATTGTCGTTCTGAGTCATTTATTATTTCATTTTCCTTTCGTATTGTTGCCACATTAAAAAAAAATGGCAATGGCACAGTACAAGTCACAATTGTGTTGTGGAATTAAAACGCTCTTTGGGCACTGGAAAAAAATTACAGGTTGGCTGTTTTGGAATAAAATATGTATGAAATTTCTAAATATGCTTGGCATTCTTCTGCATTTTGTGATGGCTTGATAATACGATCAAATTGTCTCACTCATTCAGTAACGAGTGTCTAACTCAAGGTTACTAAAGATATAAATGAGTGCAGAGTGGCTTCTGAAATTAATTTACAAAATAATTACCTCTGCATTCTTCATGCGCTGGATTGAACACTTTTTTTTCACTCCATGTCAGGATTGCACAGTAGACAAGTGTAGTGCTTTTTCCTCCCTTGGTTGGGCAGGTAAAATATTGATGAGTGTTTTAACCTCTGGCTGACCCCATTGCAGCATGACATGAGGCTTCTTAGAGCGTTCCCAAGGAAGAAGACTGTGAAGAACACAGAAGAAACTAAATCCAATGTCTAATTTGTCCTTAAAGTATGAAGAGCAATTTAACCTTTTTTGCTTGGTATTTTTATTTATTTATTTTTATTTTTTTAGCATTACTACTATGCATACAGTGCATCATCCTATGTGTGTTTGCACAAATGCCTTCTCTAATTCCTGATAGCCAAGCAGAGCTGCTCCTGTTCCCTTTATGTGTGCTTAACATTTTGTAATGCATATTCTACTTTGCAGTATTTTTCTTTATTTTCAAGTTCAACATTAGATGTTTTATTTTTACGTCACATGTTAAACTTACCCCGAGCATTGTAAAAAGTGGTTACATTTAATTTACTATTACCGTACGTTTTTCAGTCTAAAACTCAATTGAAGATGTTTCGATATAATAATATCCTCATCAAACACACCAGTCTTTTTTGTCGCTTACCTGCGACAAGCATGCACATACACTCATCCTGGGATTTGCTCTTTCTTATTAAATCCTGTTAATTACTTTGCACTTTGTGGATGTTTTGAAGATGACATTTTTTTTTCCAAAAACGGTCTCACAATTTTATTCAACCTCTTTCACAACTGTGACTTTTACCAGATAACCAGCACAAACTAAAACCAACCAGCAAACATACATGCTCACCTTGGTGAATTTTACCAGGTCACCATACTAGTACATACTGCCACTAAATGGATAGCGGAAAACAGAAAAAAGGTTCATTTATCACTACACTATAAATTGCCTATAGTGTTGACGGTGAGTCTATGTAAATGGTTGTCTGTCTCTATGAGTCCTAAAACAGTGTATGGTTTATGAAATAAACATATTTTTTCCCAATTGCAAAGCAGAGAGACAATCTTTTCTTACAACTGAGACAATTACGGCTTTGTAATACACATTTCCTTTTGTCTATGGGGGGTCACTAGTTTTCATGTCATGAAAGGGATTAAGGCCTACGACAAGAATTTAAAGCCATTCAAACTTGCATCACAAACTGAACTTTCTTGCTGTGGAAAAAAAAAACCACAAACCACAGGCAGCATTGTGACTTTCCTAATTTGCTTTTCATAAACCGACAACTAGTCAAACTAAAACAATGCCCTAAGTAATTGGAATGCCATTGTCATTAAACCATAAGATAAAAAATTGAACCCACATTCTGAATGAATTAAACATTATTGTGAATGAAATCACTGTCAAGAATTTTAATTTTGGGCGGCCCTATGATTGACTGGTTAGTGCGTGGCATCACAGTGGAGAGGTGCAGGGTTCGATTCCGGCATGATTGATTTATTGGAAAGGCCCATCACAGTCATTCTCATGCTTCTAAGTATAATTATCAACAGGCTAGTGTTTCTCTCTGTTGTCACGGTAAAAATAGTTATGTATTAAAAAGTTAAAAAGATTATACTCGGCCCCAAAAAGAAAAAAAAAACACTAAAATATTGTTATCTGCCTAACACAGATCGCCATCATCAGCGGATCAGTCTTGCTCATGCACCTTTACTGCTTTTTTAGGTTATTTGAGATGTCGTTAGTCAGGCTGGAAATTCGCCACAAAAGACAGTCATATGCAAATCTTCCAAACTTCAAGGCTGCTGGTATGAGTGTGTGTATGTTAAATAGGTCAAGAGCTGAGATTGCAGCCTGGGCCATTGACGCATGTCCAAACCTAGCCCACTGTCTCTCTCGTTTCTCATATAGACTTGTCTTTGACACATCCCTGAGGCTACCCGCTCCACTCTAGAGGAACTCCAGTGGGCCATAGCATTTACATATATTAAAATGAGTCCAGGGTACAGTCCTGACCCTGAAAAGCCAATATACTTGCTCTGTAACACAGGCGCGCACACACGCACACACACACACACACACACACGCATACACACACACACACACACACACATACACACACACACACACACACACATACACACACACACACACACACACATACACACACACACACACACACACATACACACACACACACACACACACATACACACACACACACACACACACACACACAGAAGTCGCAGTCCAGTGTTCTGTACAGGCGTAAAGTCAGGCAAGTAGAAACTTTGGTCACTTGATTAAACTAAGACATAGAATTTGGAAAAAAGAACAAGCTGCAAGTCACTTAACAATATTTCGGAAAGACTGCTGGAATAACAACCTGATCATCATTCAAGAGGCCAAAAGAAAAAAATATCAAACCTAATTTGGGTTTACCGTCACAAACCACGTGTACTATTGAAAACTATTGATTCTGTACTTACGGTGGGTCACATTATTCTGTTGGCTCATTTGCAGCACAAGGTGGGCATTAGCTGTTGTGTCATTTGAGTGGTTTATGTCCTATTTAGCTGACACAACTTTTTGTGTTAGCCTTGGTTGCTCTGAGTCACGAACTGCCCCATTGTCATGTGGTGTTCCACAAGGTTCAATTCTGGCGCCTCAGTTGTTCTGATTGTATCTGCTCCCTCTGGGTTCCTTAAGATGGAACCCAGAGGGAGCAGTGGTATTTCCTTCCACTGATGTGCGAATGACTGTCAGATCTATGTCCCGCTGAGCAAAAAAAAATGCTTTCTCACTGAGGTCACGTTTATCCTGTTTAGAGGTTGGAATTGCATTTCTTCAATTTCAATGAACAGCAAGGAGAAGGGATGATGTTTGGTCCCAGTGGCCCTTATACATCCTATTCCTGCTGACTTGGGCCTCCTGGCTACTTATCTAAAGTTAACATGGCTGGATTACTGTGATGAACATTACTTTGTGATCAACCAGTCCTCCATTATGCATCTCCAGTTGGTCCAAAATGCTGCTGCTCACCTCTTGACTGGTACTCGGAAAAGGGAGCACACTGCTCCTAATCTCGCATCCATTCACTGGCTCTCAATACATTTTAGAGTTCTTTTTAATATTCTATTATTTGTTTTCAAATCTGAATATGCCACACCCCACTTTACCTCACTGAGCTCCTCCACCTCTCTTCACCTGCCCGGTGCCTCAGATCTGTAGAGGAGACACTATTCGAAGGTACCGGGGTCTAACCGGAGGCTCAGAGGGGATTGAGCCTTTTATATTGCTGGTCCCTGTCTTTGGAATGACCTTCCACTGTACATTTGGCAAGGCCCCTTGCTGCCCATCTGTCAAACTCGTCTTAAAATAATTTTCATTCTTTGGCTTTTCACTCAGCAACCTTTAGGACTTGATATATATATATATATATATATATATATATATATATATTATTATTATTATTATTATTATTATTATTTTTTGGTTCGTTTTATTGATTTTGTGCTTTCTACTGTCTTATTTATTTATTGTTTTTATTGTATGGATTATTTTTGCTCCATGTACAGTGCTTGTATACAGTGGTGGTTGTTTTAAAGTTCTCTATAAATACAGTTGAGTTGAGTTCTATCCACGGTGAGTGAGCACTTTGATCAAGTACAAAATCAACCAAGTACAGGCTCAGGCAAAATGATCTGACACATTTGTAGGTTAAATAAAAGATAAATAAAGTAAAGAAACAAAAAAGTGTTTCTATTCTCGAAAAGTACATATAATGCCATTCTGTTACATCATGTTTAAAAAATTAAGTTGAGTTCTGGCGGAGAATAATGATAATGATAAAAGATATAACACAACAGCTCTGATCACAAGCTGCAATTGCAGACTGCTGAGTGCGAACAACTTCCGGTGAAGCAGGTCACGCGCCACCGTAGGTTATAGATTTACCTGCTTTATTTTATTTCATTTATTTATTTATTTATTTATTTTTTGTGAAAATGAGTCTGATGTGATGATTAGGGTGCAATGTACATTAACACAAAAATATATATTACTAACATGCACAAAGACACACAAATGGTTGTTTGTTTTTTTCTCCTCTACACCCCTCGCGATCGACTTGGGATCAGTTCGCGATCTACCGGTCAATCCCGATCGACATAATGGGCACCCCTGTTGTACCGGGTCAGGCAAAATGATCTGACACATTTTAGGTTAAATAAAAGTCAAATAAAGTAAAGAAACAAAAAGGTGTTTTATTTTTGAAAAGTACATAAAAGGGGTGTTCACACGGCACACATTTGCTCCGGTGCTGCACCGATGTATTTTGTTGCGATATATCTTACACCGGAGCAAATTTTGTGGAGCGTTCACACGTACAAAGCTGCTGAGGTTCACACGGCAGTTTCTGCAGCGGAGCAAAACAATTCAAGCAACTACTGCACAGGCACGTCCTTCTCCTTCTTAGTCTCCGTGCCTTCTGCTCGAGAGGCGTTCAATGACCGCCCCCGAAAACGAAAATCAACGATGACTTCAATGACACTCAGAAAAGCAAACATATAATGCGCCAAACAGAAAATCGAGAGGAAATCACAAAATAAATTCTATGGGGGGGTTGTGAACACACAACAGAGGAACAAACTACACAAAGAACTCTGAGACAGTCCAGTCTCCTACAAAAGGAAAGATGGATGGTGTTTGGGGACTATCCCCACCGTTCTAGTTGAGATGGTATAACCCAAGAGGCAAGATGCCGCTTGCTACTGTTATTGCCAGTTGCCATTCTACTGTTATTGCCAGCCGTCATGTCTTGTGTCGTTATTAGACAAACAGATGACGGAAGTACAACAGAGCACGAAAGCAACACATTCTAGCCGTACGTAATCATTTCTTCTCATGCGTAGCGAGGCTACTTCCCCTGCCGCAAACGAGCATTTGCTCCGGAGCAAATTTTTAAACCACCTCCCTGAGGTGGGTTAAATTTGCTCTGGAGTAAGCTGTTTTCAGGGGCTACACCGGTGTAACTTTGCACGTGTGAACACTCTACTGTCGCAGCACCGGCGTAGCCCCGGAGCAAATGTTGCCGTGTGAACACCTCTATAATGCCATTCTGTTTCATTATGTTTTAAAAATTAAGTGGAGTTCTGGCGGTGCGAAGTCAGCCGGTTGATGTTCGTTTCAATGCAGATCCAAGTAGCTCTGAAGTTGGTAACCCATAACAAGATTGTGTTTCAAGCTGGTACGGGATCATGTCTACCAAGATTGAAGTGCAAAGGGAACACTTGTTGTGTTGCAGTTACATATTTGTTTGTTTTGATAAACATTTCCACAATGAAAGCGAGATGCACACCAGTCCAATTCATGGCAGCAGCTGAAAAAGAAACGGAAAACAATGGCATTATAAAGAAACAAAGCAAAATGGCATTACATGAAAACAAATGGCATTGTATGTACATTTTGAAAATAAAAACACTTTTTGGTTTCTTTACTCTATTCGCCTTTTATTTAATCTACAAATGTGTCAGATCATTTTACCTGACCCTGTAGTTTGAAATACAAGGGCAATGTGTACACATTATCAAAATTAGTTCAAACATTTGAGTATTTTATAAATGTATCGATTGAAATACGTGTTAGTGAGTCCACGGAGTGCAGGGAGGACATTACCGACTTTCAGTGGCGGACCCTCAGGGCCAGCAAGGCCTTCTCTGTTGGCCTAAACATTCTCAGAAAAGTAAATTTACTTTTCTGAGAATAACATTAATTTGTTATTTTATTTTCATAAATATGTAAACAAAATTATTCTTTGTATTCTTGACGTCATATTATTTCCACTTAGTCGAGTGGCTTTCAATGTTATTTTAAATAACATTGAAAGCCACTCAATAAATAACTTATTTATTATGGTAGAGTTTTTAACCAATCATATTTCAGCTAGCTTGTGTTGCCAGGTAAATTAAATTTGCTTGGGGCCTTCAGATTAAACAGAGCAGGCCCCTGTGTGCTGTAAGTGAACGGGCACAGTCAGGTTGCAATAGCCAATCAGATCACAAGTCTCAGACTGTGATCTGACTCGTCTGCCTATTAGGGCCAGCTAGAAGGCCTTACGTCGAGACTGGCAGTGCACATTCGGTGATTGGATTTGCGCCTTTTCTGTTTCCTGAGAATTGTATCCTGACTTGTTCAATAAAGATT
>NW_017805548.1:3078839-3081671 GCF_001891065.2 Hippocampus comes
GCTCCGCGAAGCGACAGTGGGACGAAGCGGGTGGCAACCATTAATTTCAAGACATTGCGCACGTCACGGGGATGTTTTTTCAACTCCTCCTGTTATTCTGCACCACTCCCGGCCTGAAAAAAAATGCAAAATGGATCGGATTACTTCCAGACATTCAAAAAATAGGGAAATTAAAATTATACCAGAAACACGACCGGACAAAAACGGCTTTCAGCATTAGCTTCCATGTCGATAGAAAAGGACTTGCTAATGGACCTGAAAACTGTACAACAGAGCCACTGAAGTGTTCCTGAAAAAAGAAAGGAGGATCGACTTTATTTTCAAATAAGCAGACGCTGTGAGAACTACATTGGTGAGTCAATGAATTTTATTTTACATTTCTTCTTGTCATTTTATTTCGTTAGTATGACATTCATGGTAACGAAATAAAATGACAAAGATACAAAAATGTATCAAATAAATCTGCTCACCTGCAATTTATAATGGCACATTGTTTTCACCTTCGTGCACTAAAGTTTGTTAAATCTCAGCTGCTCAACATTTTCAGTTATTTGCTGTTGCATCGCCGATTTTCAAAGTGCAAATGATCTGTTTATTTTCAAAGAATAGTTTGTTTTGTTATTGTTTGGTTGGTATCTTATATGAAACTGCGACATTGCGCAATTTATTGGACAGACTTGTTTAAGATCACACAGCGTAATTTGGGTGGCATTTTATTTCGTATTTTTAAATCATCTTTTTATTTTTGACTATCTGTAAATTTAGTTTCCTGCTCTTAATTGTGAATGCATACTTGATGGTTTTAAATGCTCCTGAAATTAAGTGCTGCTTGACGAGCCTATACAGTATTGTGTTCATGTATGTGACGTCGCTGAAGGCCTAAGGTTGAAATGCACGGCCCGCCACTGCCTACTTTGCAAGCAAGTTTTACAAAAAAGGATCTTTATTTCAGACTTGACTACTAATGGAATGAACCGAAAAAGCATGAGAGGGTTAAAAATAGTTTTCTATTAGTAAATTCTAAAATTTTGTGGAAAAACATACCTCCAAGATCCCCCCCACCCACCGATGAAATAGGAGAAGACAGAATTTTCTGAAACCAAAAATGCTTGCAGGTATTCATAATTTACACTTGGAGGACACACCTTCTACTCTCTCTCTCTCTCTCTCTCTCTCTCTCTCTCTCTCTCTCTCTCTCTCTCTCCAACCCCCAAACCAACTTGAACTTTTGAACTCAGCAGTGCCTTTCAGCCAAGTGAGGGCAATCAAAGTGCATCGCACTTGTTTCTCAGTGCCTCCAACTGGAAACTGTGAAGTATGTGGTGAAGGAAAATGGAGAAAGCTCTACCTGTGTTTTATGTGTGAACATTTCTGAGTTCAAAGGTTTTTCAAACACAGGAAAATGTGAATGGAACACATATTTTGAAGGTTAGGGCTGTTGTAAACCAAGAGTAAAATAAACACAGTGACATAAATGACATAAGGTGCATGTACATCCCCACTTTCAATGACTGTGACAAGGGAATGATAAATCGATTACTGTTAACTGATCATTCCAATGGTTTAATAATTAAAGTATCTATTGGAAGTAATTCATGATTTTTATGTCTCAAATTCACTTGATTACTAATGATTTCTATATTTGGTGAGGAAACTAATTATACAATATACTATTATACTTATGGTGCACAGGGTCAGAATTTAATACAGAATATGAAATACGAATAGAATATGAAACAGTTTAATATCGTACTTATCGTATTACAATGGTAACCCAATTATAATTAATGCTGTTCGAAAAAATATGACTCACCTCAAAATGTGACTCAACATAGCTTCCTTGACAAAAATGTAATGACATACACACACAAGCGCGCGCGCGCACACACACAAGCGCGCGCGCGCACACACACACACACACACACACACACACACACACACACACACACACACACACACACACACACACACACAGACTGTTTTTGCAATGTGGGAGTAGGAGTATCCGGAGAAACTCCACGCAGGCACGGGGAGAACATGCAAACTCCACAAAGGAAGGCCCTAGCCGGGATCGAACCCACGACCTCTGCACTGTGAGGTCGACGCGCTGCATACACACCCACCCACACGCACGCACACACACGTACACGCACACACACACACACACACACACACACACACACACACACACACACATATACACACACACACATATATATATATAAAAATCCTCGTCTCACCCCTCGGGTGGTGTCCATCCCTCATTCAGCTCGGGTCCTCTACCAGAGGCCAGGAAGCTTGAGGGTTCTGCGCAGTATCCTTGCTGTTCCCAGCACTGCACATTTCTGGACTGAGATGTCCGATGTTGTTCCCGGGATCTGTTGCAACCACTCATCTAGTTTGGGGGTCACTGCCCCGAGTGCTCCGACCACCACAGGCACGACTGTCACCTTTACCTTCCAGGCTCTCTCCAGCTCCTCTCTGAGCCCTTGGTATTTCTCGAGACGGTGACGGACGGAGACGGGAGACGGTGGTTCGAATCCCGCCTGGGGCAAAAATGAGCACATAACATCATCCAGTGTGGGTCCTTGGGCAAGATCCTTCACGCTATGCCTACCTCATACAATGATGAGAGACAATAAAATGAATGACATGCCGGCTCAGACGTCGCCCGGCCAAACAAGGTCTGCGTCAGGTGCTGGGGAACCAGAGCACCTTGATGAAAAATGGGCTACTGGAACAAAGCGGAGATGGGCGAGATGCGATAACATGGCTCTGTTGGAATGCTACTACTCAAGCAACCCTAGTCAGAGGGGTTACATGCAGAGAATG
>NW_017805548.1:3084645-3087879 GCF_001891065.2 Hippocampus comes
CCCTTCGGCCCGGGAGCCGGTCCTCAAGGCCAAGGACCGGCTCGAGGAACACATTACTGATATATACATATATATCTATATATCTAAATCTATATCTATATATAGATATAGATATATAGATATATATATATATATAGATATAGATAAAGGTGGCATGGTAAACGACCGGTTAGCAAGTCCATCTCACAGTCCGGACTTGTGGAAAATGTGCTTACTGATATATACATATATATCTATATATCTAAATCTATATCTATATATAGATATAGATATAGATATATAGATATATATATAGATATAGATAAAGGTGGCATGGTAAACGACCGGTTAGCAAGTCCATCTCACAGTCCGGACTTGTGGAAAATGTGCTTGATGTTTACTATTTCAGATGACCATGAACCATAGGGAGTTTTACAGGGTGGCGACGGATGGCAGCTGCCACCTTTACCAACGCCTTTGGAACCCCCACTTGCCACCCCATGAGCAATGAATCAATCAAGACTGAATGCTAAATTGTATTATAAATGTTCCTTAAATTAGTTGCATGATGATCGACTGGTTTGCACGTCCGCCTCAAATTGCAGACCTACAGGGTTCGATTCCTGCCTTCCTGTTTGGAGTTTGCATGTTCTCCTTGTACCTGCGTGGGTTTTCTCAGGATACGCCGGTTTCCTCCCACATTCCAAAAACATGCATGGCAGCATGCTTGCTCCAGTACGTCTGCGACCCTCGTGAGGATAATTGGATTCGAAAATAAATGGATGGTTGGATGGATGGATGGATGGATAGATAGATAGGATTATATCTATGTATCCATCTATGAAATTGGTCCACCTTGTGATGTAAAATGTTCGTCAGATATTCCAAAGGAATCAACTTTGTTGAAAATGTCACCGGTTCAGAGACATATGCACCCATGTAGTATTTTAATTTGAACTTCTTTCTTTTGGGTACTCGTCGATTTATTTTATTTATTATTAAAATTATTATTTGTTTGCATTCTAGTACTTCCAAATATCTTCCCATGTCTCCTCATCAATATTCATGAACAATTCCTCCTCCCAGACATCCTTGAACCCATCTGTATTACCAGAATCTGAACCACTCGGTACACCATAAAACAAACTGATCGACACCTTCTCTGGAGACTGAAATAATATTTTCTCAATTGGTGAAACTTCAGGGTGATCAACAATTCAGTTAGCCAGGGGTGCCCATTACGTCGATCGCGATTGACCAGTAGATCAAGGACTGGTCCCAAGTCTATCCGAGGGGTCTAGAGGGAAAAACAAACATTTGTGTCTCTCGTCATGTTAGTATCGGTAATATATTTTTTGTGTTAATTCACGCTGAACCCGAATCATTCTGTCGGTCTCACTTTCACAAAAAGTATTTAAAACAGAAGATAAAATAAAGCAGGTCATCTTTAACCTACGGTGACGTGTGACTGCATCACCGGAAGTTGTTAGCGCTCAGCAGTCTGCGGTTGCAGCTTGTGATCATAGTTTTTGCGCAATATCTTTTATAGTTATCATTATTCTCATTCAGAGTTTGTTTTGTACAATTCACCGAGGGGACGGGCAAAAAATGGTAAAAATTTAAAACGGTACCTGTGAGCTATGATCGTTAACAGGCTGCCTAAGTGCGTCGCATGCCTCAGCGTCAGGCTATTGCTCATCATGGCATGCGTGTGAACCTGTGTGCGTGCGTGTGTATGCGCGCGTGCGCGGTAACGGGTCGATCACGGGAGGTTTGTTGATAGAAAAGTAGATCTTCGGTTAAAAAAGTTTGGCCACCCCTGAGTTAAACATTTAGGAGTGTCAGGGTCAACAAAGAAGTTGGGTCCTCGCCTCATCGGACCCTTTGAGGTGGAAGCCATTGTGAATCATGCTTCTGTCATCAAAATGTCAGAGTTTCTGTGAAATATCTCTTTGGCCATAGCGTTAAACATATTAAAGGTATGTATACATACGTTTAACAATCTTAGATACCGTATTGGCCCGAATATAAGATGATGTTTTTTGCATTGAAATAAGACTGAAAAAGTGTGGGTCGTCTTATATTCGGGGTCTAGACATTATACCCATTCACGACGCTAGATGGTGCCAGATATCATTGAAGCGAATGATGAACTTGACTCCCCAGGCCAAAGTGAACTCCTGTCACGAAGAATAAAAAAATAAAAATAGCAGTAGCACGAAGAAGAAAAATAAAAAATACCGGTAAGAAAGAAAAGAGAAGAAAATAATAGAAGAGATAACAGAAAGTGGAGAAACGTAGCGACAATCTGGAGAAAAGTGGGTCGAAGATCGGCCAGGTTAACCGGCAGCTGAGGAGAAGTTATGATGTAATTTACATTTCAAAAACCAGAAGCCATTCATTTACGAAGGTGATTGCACTTTAGTTTACATATTTAAATGTTCAGATATTAAGATATGACTGAGGCAAAATAACATGCTTTTTCTCTCAATTCATTTACGAAGGTGATTGCACTTTAGTTTACATATTTAAATGTTCAGATATTAAGATATGACTGAGGCAAAAAAACATGCTTTTTCTCTCAAATGTATTGTTATAATCATTTGTTTCAGATGGACTGTAATTATTTTCTGTAAAAAAATTAATTTGGTGTTGAAAAAGTCTTTTTTCAAACTTAAATCTTGAAAAAGAGGGGGTCGTCTTACAATCAGTAAGTTGTTCTGAGTTCAACTCTGTTTCGAAGTGAAACGACTTCCATCATCTTATTTTCTATCAAGTTTTTTCATGGTTTTGATCTTGTTCTGTTTTGGTTTCAGTTCCCTGTTCGAGTGGAAGACATTCCCTCCAGCGTCACACCTGACACGCATTCCAATCAATGGGCTTGAAAAGTAAGTCTCCGGCAGTCACCTGTCAGATTATTTAGCCTTGCTTACGACTCTCGTACCAAATGTTTGATATTTTGACGTTCATGACCTTGTTCACTTGCGCTCTTGTTCATGCATTGTCTTTCCTGTTGTAAGTAGTGTTTATGTTGCTTTGTTAATCTTGCTCATTTGTTTGCTTGTAATTGAATTACCTTGTCTTTTTATGAAAAGTGATTTTGCATTATTTATTTTCCTTTTATATTATATATATATATATATATATATATATATATATATATCAGAAAATCATTTATTAAAAACAGAAAAAAGTAAATACAATTTCAAAAGACAAGTATACTTTTTTTTTTTTTTTTAATTGTACGACGTAGGA
>NW_017805548.1:3088476-3092851 GCF_001891065.2 Hippocampus comes
ATATATATATATATATAATTCCATTATATTTCCTTGCCATTTGCAGTCACATGTTCATTACGTTTTATCCTGGCTCTTAGTTACCAGCAACCTTTGTTGGGATTGTGCTTTTCCATATTTTATTTTATTTATTTTTTTATCACTGTTTACATTTGTGGGATCCCCCTCCTTACCGGTTTGTAATGGAACTTGACAAAGTTGAGAATAAAACTTTGTATACATTTAATGACTTACTGAACAGTGATATGCTTTCTGACAACAAATTATGTTAACGTTCATCCATTTTCCGAACCGCTTTATCCTCACGAGGGTCGCGGGGGCTGCTGGAGCCTATCCCAGTAAATTTACACACCATAAATCCTTAAGGTGCTTCATTGACTGAGCCCTCTCAATGTTGGGGCCCACTGAATTTGTAGTGGTCAATATGTTGAAGAAAGAGTTTATCCTAACCGACCCACTGTCTAATGAGGGGTGCTATTAGCATAAATTTCTCAGAAACTGAAGGTAATTAATGTGACATTTAAGAAATCTTTGGAAGCCTTCAAATAGTAGCCATTTTTGTGATTGCTTCACTAACAGGAAGGTCTTGAGGAAGGCAAACAGATGCTGGCTCACAACACACTGGAGCATAGTCTCGCTGTGTTTTTTTTTGGTTATAATGGTTAGTTTGTCCTCATGCCTGCTATTTTTAAGATCTTCATTTCGCTAAAAACAGGTAGTCCTCACTTTACACAAGTTCTACTGATGAAGATTTGTCGGTACGAATAAACTGACAGATGTCCATAAATGTCATAAAATGCCATATTGCACTCACAAGTTCATATTTTTCTAAGTGCGTATCACACCATTACGGTACGGTAGTGTCCCTTTCTGCCACAAAGCCAGCCAATCAGTACCACTCCATACATGCACTGCATCTCTTTCTGTCGGTCTCTGACTCTGTGAGTTTGTGAGAGACAAACTCTCCTGCTGGCTCGCTTGTGTGCACAGTTCGTTCTGGCACTTGTTGTCTCTGTGAACATACGGGTCCATGGAAAATGTACATATTTCCATGCAAGTAAATTTAAGTTTAACCCCTTAACGCTGATTGTCGCATATTCATATCAAACCCCTTCCGCTCCAATGTGGCCAAAAATACTGCAATATCTGTACTTGTTATTTGTGTGTTCGAGGGCTGGGTTAGTTGAGTTGCGGGTGACGTCATAGAGAGGGGACGAGCCAGGTTGTGGAAATATCAGCTCCGGCAGTTAGTGTGAGTGTGGAGCACATGGGCGTGAGTTGTGGCTAACAGCAACTCCCATGAATGTGTGTTAATTGCTGCTTTTTTGTTTAATAGAAAGTGAACAGATTGCATCAGCGACTGGGTGCATCCTTCTGTCCATATTGAAGGGCATTACAATACAGTAAAGTGGTACCTCTACTTATGAACGTCTCTTAATACGAAATTTTCAAGTGAAGAAATGTCTCAAGAGGAAAATATTGCCCCTTGTTATGAAAGAAATTTCAAGATACGAAAGGTAAAAATACAGACTGACCTGCTACTCGCAGCTCCGAGTTTTGCTCTGCTTTGCCATTGGCTATTACCTAGCATCTTCCTGGCTCCCATTGGCTAAGAGGGACCTCTACCGTTTGTGTTTATGTGTGTAGATAGAGAGATGTGTGACTATGCAGCGTTCTAGTAATTCGCCCCTCGGGCCATGAGCTGTTCCAAAAGTTTTACGTAAATGTGAATCCCTAGAAAAAGTGTTCACCAGTCGGGCAATCGCTCACTATGCTGATGTTTGCCTTGGATATTTTCGAAGGAGTGTTAAAAGCCGACAAAAGCAAAGGTCCTTGGATCAGTTCTTGACAAAACACCAGGCAAAAAGCACTTCTGAGAGAGAACATGGACTAAAGAGGGCAAAAAACGATGAGGACACAGTTAAATGACGATCATTTTTATTCTTTATTCTTAGTTTTTTACATTATGCACACATCTCTTTTAAAAAATAAAATAAAATAAAAACGTTACAGTCGTGGATACATTCGCTGCAGACCATTCACCAAAACATCCACCAGTGATTGAGGAAGTTGACAGATTGCTCATCGGTTTGCTAAAAGCATAAAACATATTGGTTGATTAAGAAAAAAAATAATCATTAAATGAAAATAAAAAAAAGTTCTTTATTCACATTCATAAATATTGGATACATAAAGATAAACATACTGGGCAAGTGTTTAAAGAAAAAACAGCCCCTTGATGCATCAGCCTGACTTGACAGTTTATGTCAAAATGAGCTGACTGTTTCTTAGCATGCACATGCACAGACCCTTCGGTCAGTGCCAGTCAACAAACAGCTTATTTTAACTGTACATTGGCGGACGGCTCGACTAAAACCAGCAAATGGGGGTGTGCGGCGAAGTTTTTTGCTGCATCGCTGGGAAATAATCAGTTGACAGTGACAAAACGGCCTCGCTCAGCCCCAGACAACCGGCACTTTAGAACCACCTCCAAGATCGTCCTAAAAAAGTGTTTCCATTATGACCACTTGGCCCCTAAAAAGTCTAATGGAAAAGCGAACATTGGGACCAAGCAAGGCTATCACAGTGTGGAGCAGAAATGGAAAAGCGCCAATAGTTTCTGATCTACACTGAGGATAATACAAGGGTGTTAGAGCCATAAGGAAAATGTTCTTAAATTAGATATTTAACTCTTTGTCCTCCATTTGAATAGTTTGAATTGATGAGTTGCAAATTGTTTGGTTTGTATTTGGTGTTTTATTGTATTGCCATTTTCTTTCCTTCTGCTTTATTTAAATGTATTAAGAATTTTAAAGTATCTAGGCTCCATTAGTTGTCCTGCCATTGGCCTGTTATAAAGCTAGAGTAGCTGCCGGTGGGGTATGTTGATGTAAGGATCATTGGGAAGAGAGTCAGGCATGGGGCAACAACTTTTGTGACTGTGTAACATGTAAAGTGTAATGTGTAAATGCGGAAAGGTGTAAATGTGATATCGTGTTAATGGGCTAACATTACACTCCCTAGTGAAGGCGGAATTTCCACCACACTACTTGACCAATAATCAAATACCTTGGCGGAGTTCCGGGGTGCTCGTTGATGGAATGACCACATGCACACGTCTATCGAGTCAGTAACACAGAAAAGTATTTAATCCCTAACAAATAGTCTAATACAGCATAGATCAGGCCAATTATTCTAAACAGAGCTTTGGGTCATCAACTTCTAACCGCGAGGGTAGCAAGGCAGAGTGACCAAGACGCCTTTCCCTTGACCCACCTTTCATGCAATACCCCAAAAAGGGTGTGTCTCTCTTTGTGTGTGTGTGTGTGCGCGTGTGTGTGTGTGCGCGTGTGTGTGTGTGCGCGTGTGTGTGTGTGCGCGTGTGTGTGTGTGCGCGTGTGTGTGTGTGCGCGTGTGTGTGTGTGCGCGTGTGTGTGTGTGTTCAGGCATAGACAAGTGGTCTGCGAGGACAGTCCAGGTGTTATCAACGGCGTCTGTGAGATTAGGTGTGAATTGTCCTTCAATGGTGAATCTTCCTGTGATGTGGATATGGTCTTCCACATTTGGCCATCTTTTGTTGTTGGAAGTGGCCGTCCTGCTGTGAGGGCCATTTTAAGTGCCGATTGTGATCTCCAGTCCAGGGGTTCGGCCGGCGTCCCCCCTTGCTTGTGGCACCTTGGCAACCCCCCTTCCTCATTCATACCCAAATGCAAACAGTCTCTCATTTACACTCAGAAAAACATCATTATTTGCAATCACTTTTTCCAAACCTTAACCCGAATCATCTGTAACCATTAAAGGCCGCACTGCAACAAAAGCAAGTATTTTGTCCCTGTATGAAAAACCGCAATACAGCAATATGAAAGCCTATACTGTGAATGAAAATCCCTTCACTAGTTATGTTTGTCTTTTGTTTTTGTTTTTTTTGTAACACCTTAATAATTTGTATTTTAGAGTAATTAAAGCGAAGCCTTTTTGGTTCAACTATCACGGCCTTGTGCTTTTGTTGTCGTTGCTGAACCGAAAGGCCCGTCGAAGAAAGGCACGAGCCAGGAAACTTCATGCCATGCTGACGTAGTGACAAAAGGACAGTAAGTTGCTGCTACAAAGATGTTGGACAATTGAGAAACCTTACATCTAGCCCCTTGTAAAATAAACAAACAAAAAAAGGCTAATGAGAAACAGCCCTTTGGGGTCCTCAAAATTAAATAAATTATTGGTGGGATGGCAATAGCTGCCTCTTCTCCATACAGTAAGTAGTCTCATCTCATTTGTAATTTATAAATGTATCAAACAACAAAGATGAATGTGTCACAGTATGGTGTCGGTGTGGTGGTCAGATTATTATTATTATTAACATTATTATATATATATA
>NW_017805548.1:3092882-3099684 GCF_001891065.2 Hippocampus comes
CAGGTATATATATATATTTTTTTTTTACTGTATTGTTTTGTGAGGCAAACAAAAGGCCAAGATCCAGAAAGAATGGATCAAGAGGTAGCAATAAAAAAATAAATAACATTTTGTCCAAAGTAGCAAGACAAAATGCTATATTGATAAAACAAAACTATCATGTACTAAGAAAAACAAAGTTGCAAATGAAAATCAATTTATTCAGACAAATACTCGTGACAACAAAGATCAACAAGATCACTGCGTGACTCTTGAGGAGGAAAAGACAGTGATGTGGCAAGACACAGTGTGGAGGTCAAGGATCTTCCAGCACAGAAAAAAGCTGGCTAAATAAGCTGCCATCTACTCAGGCTGATGTGGATCAGGTGATGGGGTGAGTCTTTGCCTCCGAGTTCGGGCCTGCTTCCTGCTGCGTAAAGCAGAGAGGGAGCGGAGAGCAGTGAAGGAGGTAGGGGAGAAGTCGGAGTAGGCAGAACAACATGTCAAGGGCGAAACAGAACCATGACATGGTTAGCAGAATGAGGGTGAGATTGCAGTTTTTGTGAATGAGAGGTGGTTCCTTCACAGACATTTTACTGTCAAGGAATGTCTGTGCACACATGACATTGAACTGTTAGTTGTGGGAATATCTCCCTTTTATCTCAACTCACCTGTATTCATCGAGCATTGGAAACAAAGTGCTGTACATAGAGCAAAAAAAAGTCATATAACAACAAATGATAAAACAAATGAAAAATGAAGACAGTAAAAAGCACAAAAAACAGTCAAACTAAAATTAAGCCTCATGCTGAGTCAAAAGCCAAATAATAAAAATGAGTTTTAAGACAAGTTTTAAAGACGGGGAGCAAAGGGGCTTGCCTAACATTTATGGGAGGCCATTCCAAAGGGAGGGAGCGGTAATGGAAAAGGCTCGATCCCCTCTACAATGAAACTCCTCTACAACGAAACCTGCATGGGCGAAAATACCCTCTAGTGTGAAAAAGATTTCATGCATGAAAGCCATTCCCACTTTTCTGCTCCCCCACAACGAAAAATCCCCCTGTTCCGTTATACGAAATCTATTTTTCTGCTCTTGCCTCGCGACGAGATACACTACAACCAAAACAAGCCTTCCACAAAAGTCTAATTCAACCTCAGCCAACAGCGACTCCTACTGCTTCGCTCGGAAACTGCAACAGCAACCACCCCACTGGTTTACACATGCGCAGTCGTCCAGGAAGTATTTTGTTGCATTGCTAAAATGGCTACAAAACGGACCAAACAGCTAAAACAAGAAGAGCTCTGACGCTGGAAGAGAGGTTAAAAGTGATCAAAATGAAAGACGAAGGAAGCCAAATAAAATAAATTTTACAAGAAATTGATCTAAGTGAAAGAAAATTCTGATCGTAAATTTCGCAATTTCTTTCCCTTTTTTCTCTTTGTGCACAACTGTACATTGGCTATACAGTACAGTACTGCACAGTATGAAGTGTCTTTGGGATTAGGATTGATTTAAAAAATCATTGATTTAAATTCCAATTTAAATCAGCTAAAAATTAACAAATCAATATTTTATTTTCTATCAATTATTTTTTCAAGAATGGATAGAGAATTCGAATGTTGCTTTACAACATAACCCAAAACTGTAACTGATTTTTGGGTGTTTTTTTTTCTTAGTTTTGTATCATTACATTTATTAATTACATATTCATAAGGTGTTACAGTATTGTATACAGTAGACATATTATTCATTACAGTACTGTTATGCTTCAGGTGCATTTTGTAGAAGTAAAGTTTGAAATCAAATTATAGATATTTGAAACTTCTCTTTTTATCGAAGAGTGTAAATTACTTTTTTTAAACCAACAAAGTGGAGTGGTTAATATAAAAAGATTGTATGTTAATGTTAAACAATATCAAATAAGTGCATGCTCATATTTATGCACTACGTACAGTATTGGAATAAAATAAAGGGTACACATATACATTTGTGTGTGTGTGTGTGTGTGTGTGTGTGTGTGTGTGTGTGTGTGTGTGTTTACATCTGTGATCAAATTTGCTAAAGTGAAAACCCCCCTGTTGTGAAAAATTTCTTGCTGCAAAAATGATTTTGCTGTAGAGGACTTTCACTGTATTATGCTCTATTACCTTCTATTTTCATCATCACAGTATGCATTCCACCTTTTGCTACAGAGGCAGGTGCTTGTGATTTGTATACAGCTGTAGCAACTAAACGGGTGAATTGCTTCTCCAACCAGATTCAGTTCTGCAACATCTGTTGTCTGTCTAACCTCATCACAGTAAACACACTTCCTAACACAACAAAGTGGATGATGCACTTCCCCCTCCACAGCCAGACTGATATCCCCCCACCCCACATGACATAGACATCTGACCAGGTGAAAAAAGGCTGCAGGACCTGATCACATCAGTGCTATGGTCTTTAAGGCTTGCACATACAAGCTGTCTTGTGTCCTGCATCACATCTTAAAGCTGAGTCTGATGCAGGAAAAAGTACTGGTGCAATGGCCAACCACACTGTGTAGTATGAGTACAGAAGAAAATCATCTCATCGGGTCACAAAGACTTCAGACCTGTGCCAGTGTCACATGAAAGTAATGGAGAGACTGGTTCTCTCCACAAGTAGAAAAAGCTCTGGATCCTCTGCCGTTCACCTACTGTACCAGCACTATGTTGATGTGGGTGATGCTGACATTTATCTGCTTGCTCCCACCTTTTTTGCTGAAAAAATAAAGAAATAAACATTTTAAAAAATACATGGAAATTCCACCACGCTACTAAAAAAAAAAAAAAAAAAACTCAATGTGCACAGATGACCAGAGTTAAGTTGTTTGATAATGAACAAACCACACTATTGTGGAGGAAAAAATGGCACAGGACCCCACTATCCCAAATATGCACATACATTAAAACATGTATGTTTTAAGGGGCATCATAGTTTGGGAGTGCTATGCGACATAGTGGATAACACAATTTGCAATCATCAATGGAGAAATGGATTCCGAAGATTAATAAGACATTTTGTGGGAGAATCTTTTGTTTTCGTGTTGTTCAATTTACATACGCACCATGAAGAAAATATGGGACACAGAGACAACCCTTTGCAGTATTGGCCAACTAGTGAATGGTAGTTTGAATGGCATTGAATAATATATGAATTCGTGCATCTCTTCTCAGAATCAAAATCAGAATCATCTTTATTGGCGGGCAGCCCGGTGGGTCAGTGGTTAGCGCATCGACCTCACAGTGCGAAGGTCCGGGGTTCAATTCCAGCTCCAAGGCCTCCCTGTTTGGAGTTTGCATGTTCTCCAGGCCTGTGTGGGTTTTCTTCCAGGTACTCCAGCACCTCCCGCGACCCTTGTGAGGATAAGTGGATCGGAAAATGGATGGATCTTTATTGGCCAACTATGGAGAACACACAAGGAATTTGTCTCCGGTAGTACAGGCTACATTAGTATGACCAATAACAAGCAACTATGATTAACAAGGACATGCACAATAAGAATCGAAAGACTTTCCGTAATGTAAAGGTACCGTCGAGCAGTAGTACCACCCAATGACAGCTGTGAGACAATGTTCAATGTATCAGGCAGAGCCGCGGCTTAACTATCATTCCAAATTATCATTCATGAAATGTACCTCCCCCATCACCCACTAGACTAACATTCGACTATAAGTCACTAAGTTTAAGCCTGGTATCAAATGTCACAACAAAAGAAGCAGTGACAATGAAAATGAATGAACAACTTAGAAATAAAGTCTTTGGTGGCTTCAAAAGAATGGACACCTCTCAAGCTCAGCTCCACTGAGAGTACAGCAAAAGCAAAAAAAAAAAAAAAAAAGTGTCCCTGCACTGACCTGGGGACACAGTGGCAGCATCTCTGTGTGCATAAGAGGGAACGACAAAGAAACCATGTGTGTGAAAATGTGACAGATAGAATGACAGGGACAGGGACAGGGAAGCAGCAACGTCCCCAGTGGTTGTGGTTTCACGTCTTGTTACATATTCAGTCCTGACAAATGCTGAGGGCTACATAAGGTTGTCAGTGAACAGTTGCAGAGAAAAGGCTTCCGACTCTATCAAATCACTATAATTGTACTGGTGATATTTTGCCATCCCAAAAATTATTGTGTGTGATCAGTGGTTAGCGCATCGACCTCACAGTGCGAAGGTCCGGGGTTCAATTCCAGCTCCAAGGCCTCCCTGTTTGGAGTTTGCATGTTCTCCAGGCCTGTGTGGGTTTTCTTCCAGGTACTCCAGCACCTCCCGCGACCCTTGTGAGGATAAGTGGATCGGAAAATGGATGGATCTTTATTGGCCAACTATGAAGAACACACAAGGAATTTGTCTCCGGTAGTACAGGCTACATTAGTATGACCAATAACAAGCAACTATGATTAACAAGGACATGCACAATAAGAATCGAAAGACTTTCCATAATGTAAAGGTACCGTCGAGCAGTAGTACCACCCAATGACAGCTGTGAGACAATGTTCAATGTATCAGGCAGAGCCGCGGCTTAACTATCATTCCAAATTATCATTCATGAAATGTACCTCCCCCATCACCCACTAGACTAACATTCGACTATAAGTCACTAAGTTTAAGCCTGGTATCAAATGTCACAACAAAAGAAGCAGTGACAATGAAAATGAATGAACAACTTAGAAATAAAGTCTTTGGTGGCTTCAAAAGAATGGACACCTCTCAAGCTCAGCTCCACTGAGAGTACAGCAAAAGCAAAAAAAAAAAAAAAAAAGTGTCCCTGCACTGACCTGGGGACACAGTGGCAGCATCTCTGTGTGCATAAGAGGGAACGACAAAGAAACCATGTGTGTGAAAATGTGACAGATAGAATGACAGGGACAGGGAGAGGGAAGCAGCAACGTCCCCAGTGGTTGTGGTTTCACGTCTTGTTACATATTCAGTCCTGACAAATGCTGAGGGCTACATAAGGTTGTCAGTGAACAGTTGCAGAGAAAAGGCTTCCGACTCTATCAAATCACTATAATTGTACTGGTGATATTTTGCCATCCCAAAAATTATTGTGTGTGAATATCATTATTATACAAGGGAAAAAGCAAACAATGTCGAATTGACTGAAGCACATCTTACAAAGATCCTACACCGTGGGCCCGCCACACACCAAGCAATGTCACAGAACGCCATTGAACTGTTATGCCGTGTGCAGCGCTCTGCCACTGTGATGCAAAATTTAAATCACAGGTGAATGCCGTTGCAACACCCCAAGGTGGAGGGGTAGGTGGAGGGCCAGCGGACTGGACTCCACAGGCTCGAGCAGTGACATATGGGAACAGAACTTGAGAGTGCGTGGAAGGCGGGGCTTGACAGAAATCGGGTTCAAAATAGCCTCCACCTTGAAAGGTCCAATGTATCTAGGTCCAAGGATGCGTGAGTTGCCTGCCAGATGCAGATCCTACATGGAGATCCATACCTTATGTCCAGGGTGATACTCGGGTGCAAGACCACATCGGTGGTCTGCAATTCGCTGATTGCATTCGGCAGTGCTTGATAATGCTGCTCTGGTCTCCCTCCAGACACGATGGGCTCGCTTCAAGTGAAGTTGAATGCACGGGATGTCTACTTGACCTTCTTGGGATTTGATACAGTGGGGGTTAGAAACCGTATGCAGCCATGAACGTGGACCGACCTGTGGCAGACGAGACGAGAGTGTTGTGGGCGTATTCGTCCCATCATAGCTGACCGGCCCATGCAGCAGGCTTTGAAGGCAGACCCACCTTAGGGCCGTCTCCATGTCTTGGTTGACCGTTTCACTTTGGCCATTGAACTGCAGGTGATATCCTGACAAGAGGCTGACAGTGGCTCCCATGTCTCTGCAAAATCTCTTTTACGCATGAGAAATAAACTGAGGCCCACGATTAGAAACAATGTCCCTAGGAATACCATGCAGTTGGAACATGACATATGAGCAAAGTTGATTCAGCTGCAAGATCGGAGCACTACCTGTGCACAATTTAGTCAGGAATGCAGCAGGTCGGTATGAGTGCATCTACATGAACAGTAAGGCAAAGACTTTTGGAGGATGGCCTGGTGTCAAAAAGGACAAGAAGTACAGACTGATATTCTGCAAACAGTGCAAGGAATGGACTGTTGAGGACTGTGGTAAAGCCATTTTGTGTGATAAATCCCCTTTTCCGATTGTTTGGGGCATCCGGGAGGGAAAAAAAAAAAAAAAATCACTTGTTGGAAGAAGAAAAGATGAGCACTGCCATTGGTCCTGTGTCATGCCAACAGTAAAGCATTCTAAAACAATTCATGTGTGGGGTTGCATACCAGCCCAAGGACAGAAAGAAGCGCCAGCACTGCAAATTGCATAAACGTAATGCAATTTCTCTAAAACCCATTGACACTTATGAAATGCTTGTAATTATATTTCAATTTATCATAGTGTGTTGCAGCCCATTCAGTTTATTCTGTCATTTAGTCATTATACAAAGAGTTAGTATGATTGACACACAGTGGCGGACCCTGAGGGCCAGCAAGGCCTTCTCTGCTGGCCTAAACATTCTCAGAAAAGTAAATTTACTTTTATGTATTTTATGTTATTTTATAATTTATGTTATTTTATTTTCATAAATATGTAAAAAAAATATTCTCTATATTCTTTACATCATATTAGTTCCACTTAGTTGAGTGGCTGTTATTTTAAATAACATTGAAAGTCACTCGATAAATAACTTATTTATTATGGTAGAGTTTTTAACCAATCATATTTCAGCTAGCTTGTGTTGCCAGGTAAATTAAACTTGCTCGGGGCCT
>NW_017805548.1:3099699-3113594 GCF_001891065.2 Hippocampus comes
CACACTGGATTGTTTTACTAAGGCAGCAAGGAAACGGCTGGGCACTTACAAGCTACGGGGCGTTTAAAAACGTTTGGGGACACTCGTGTAGATCTGCACCTCAGTGAACAGGCACGACATTGGTGAGTAAATGAATTTTATTTTACATTTCTTGTCATTTTATTTCGTTCGTATTAAATTCATGGTAACGAAATAAAATGACAAAGATACAAAAATGTATCAAATAAATCTGCTCACCTGCAATTTATAATGGCGCATTGTAGTCACCTTCGTGCACGAAAGTTCGTTCAATCTCAGCTGCTCAACATTTTCAGTTATTTGCTGTTGAATCGCCGATTTTCAAAATGCAAATGATCGGTTTATTTTCAAAGAATAGTTTGTTTTGTTATTGTTTGGTTGGTGTCTTATATGAAACTGCGACATTGCGCAATTTATTGGACAGACTTGTTTAAGATCACACAGCGTAATTTGGGTGGCATTTTATTTCGTATTTTTAAATCATCTTTTTATTTTTGACAATATCTGTAAATTTAGTTTCCTGCTCTTAATTGTGAATGCATACTTGATGGTTTTAAATGCTCCTGAAATTAAGTGCTGGTTGACGACGAGCCTATATTGTGTTCATGTATGTGACGTCACTGAAGGCCTAAGGTTGAAATGCACGGCCCGCCACTGTTGACACACTATTCCTTAATTACAGGGTGATATTGACCCAAGTGAATAACTAACACATTGTATATTGTTTGTTATTGTTTTTGGTTAGTATTTTCTTTCATTCTGACAGTCATGAGTCAATGTAACAAACATTTGTATCCAATCCAATCTCCATTGTGACTCTGACTTCAATGTGCTGACTAGGCAACATTTGTGTTGCTATCTTTTCATTCTTGTTCTTTGTCTACTTCAATGGTATGGTTTCAGAGGCTCTGGGGCTTCGGATGGTGGAGCTTTCTCACACCACACTCACACTTGCTTTTTGTCACCACCTGGCAAAGTGGTATGTCAGCCAAACATTAAATTTTCCCCTTTTTGGAAAGTACTGTTAATTAATTATGAAATCTGTAGTACAGTACCAGAAAAGATCCGCACTTGTTGAATGTTCCGCTCCACTATCTTCAGTGCCTACCAGATCCAGTACCCGACCATGCAGCCTCACCCCTAACTGCTCAACCCAAGACTGTCTCTGCATTTTTGATAGTGCTGAAATAATTGCTTTCAAAAAATTAGAGGGAAGTGGAATTCTCCTTTTCTCTCACTCTCTTCCCCATTCTTTGCACTCTGAGACAAATGTAACACATTATCTCTTTTTCCACTCTCCCTTGATAGATTGCACACACTTGCACAACCGCACCTTCACACTGACTTGATTTGTTGCCTGTGGATGGGAGAATAGAGAAGAGTTGGAGGGGTAACGATTACAGAAATTGTCACTCACCAATCATTCATCTGCATTTGTAAACCATCAATGTCAAGAGCTCACATCGATGTTATGGATAAGGGTTGAGGTCATCAGTGAGTGACTGTGTGGATGTGTGCGCGTGTAATTGTTCACAGTCTTATTGGTGTGGCCATGGACGGCTTGCGGGAGTGCTCCTTCCTGCACCTAGTCTGACTCTAAAAAGCTTCTCAGGGACTCGACAATGCAAAAGCTCCCTTGACTTCACCTGTAGGTGTTATGGTAAATGACATTTAAGAGCCTCTAATACCCATTTTTAGGAACTTTTCAGAAATATATAAAGATCATACATAAAGACTTACAAACTGAAAAGCACATACACAATTCACATCACAGCGGAATGTGGTCAGATGGTGGAGCCTTCAGCCTCAACGATATTATGTGTGTTCAGCTTTTTACCATGCTGACTCATATCTATCCGGCCATCAAAATATCACATCTCCTCATGACCTAAATCAAAACCTCTCAAGACATTTTGGTACATCAAGATGTCTTAAGACAAACATAAGTCATTACAGAGCAGCACAAGGGATGCCCCCCAAATACCTTTTTGTGTCTTGAAGACAGTAAATAGCTAACGACATTTTAAGACACATTTCCTTTGTCTTCAGACAAACTCATCTTAAAATGGTATGTAGATTACCGTATTTTCCGCACTAAAAGGCGTACTGGATTATGAGGCGCATTCAATGAATGGCTTCTTTTGTAATTTTTTTTCATATATTGGACGCACTGGATTATAAGGCACAATCTACAATGCATCCACTAGATGGAGCTACACTCCTTCCGTTTGACTCTAGAAGTGTTCATGACCGCCTCCGAAAAACGTAAATTAACGATTACTTCAATGAAATTACGAAAATTGAAAATAATGCATCAAAACAGAAAATCAAGCGAGGAAATCACAAAATAAATTCTATAGCCCCCCTACAGAGTTTATTTGGCATTTCCTTGAGCTTAGCTCCAAGAGAACGATCAGATGTCAGTAAAATGTAGGAGACTGGACTCTCTCAGAAGTGTTAGTTATTTATTCCTTTGGTGTGTACTGAATTCACAAACGAGGAAATCACAAAATACATTCTGTAGGGGGACTATAGAATTGATTTTGTGATTTCCTCGCTTGATTTTCTGTTTTGATGCATTATTTTCAATTTTTGTAGTTTCATTGAAGGAATCGTTAATTTACGTTTTTCGGAGGCGGTCTTGAACGCCTTTCAAGTCAAACGGAAGAAGACGGAGACAGACAAAGACTACCTGTATTTGTTGAGACTGTGAAAACCATTAATAAAGTGTGCATTTTAAAAAAACAACACCACCGCTCTCCTTTTTTCAGAGCTGCAACAAAAACGTATTTATTAAAGCAGCGACACAGTTCACTGAACCAACAGCAAGTCATAACATTGTAAGCATGTCTCCAGCAAGAAGCCACCTTGGGGTCGACATATTACCGTAATTACCATACACAAGACGCATCGGATTTTAAGGCGCGCTGTGCGCTTTTATGAAAATGGAAGACTTTTCGGTGCCCCTTATAGTGCAGAAAATACGGTATCTTGTTTCAACCGGACCATTATAATAATAATATGATGCTGATCTATTCTTCTTTTCCTTTTGGCTTTTCTGCTCAGGGATCTCCACAGCAAATCAGTTGCCTGTTTTGTGCATCCTCTTCTCTCACCCCAGCTACCTTCATGTCTGGCTCAACTGTGGGAGTGGGGTTTGAAGCCGCACTGGGTTTGGACTTTAGAAAAAATTAATCCAAGATGGCGGACAGTGCGCCAGTGTGTGCAGCGATTCTCCTGCCAATTCGGATTTTCTTACTATCCGCAATGCTTGGTGCCTTCTTAACTGAGTCTTGATTTGTTTATGATCGGCAATCATTGTTGCTTCAACAACACGTCTGAGATTCGGCCGTGTTTTGGCAAGACGGTGGTGAAAAGACGTTGCCTCCATTTTTGGCAAACATACCGGCTAATCTCTTCCGCGTTCATGCGCTCCCTTCACGGAAGCGCCGCCGCCGCCGCAGAAAACGTAGCGGTCCACTCGTGAAGCTAAAACGGGAGCTGAAACACGTTTCAACCGCGGCTCATTCCCGAACACACGGAATTACTCCGTCGTGGCGTGTCCTCGACCCCGTCGCCTTGTGCTTGACAACAGTCGTTGACTCTCCCGCAGCGCCAAGGCATTTCTACACTCCGCGCCTATTTTGGCGACGGGTCCATCTAAAGCTTTTGAGAGAATTTTTCCGAGCTCGGTGATTGGAAGAAGCACCCCCTCCCGTCACTGCTCCCACAAAGATTGCATTGTTAAACGCCCGGTTGTTGACGAACAAGACCCATATTCTGAGGGAGTTTTTCCTTTCCAATGACTTCGATTTCCTGTGTCTGACGGAGACTTAGACAGGTACTGGTGAGTACAACGCTTTAATTGAATTGCTACCAACTGACTGTGCATTCCTGGACTCCCCGAGGACTTGAGGCCGTGGTGGAGGAACAGTGAGTATTTTTAAGAAGAATTTCAAATGTAAACGGTGCATATTCACCACTTCAATCACCAGCTTTGAAGCAACCTTCTTTGAAGTTGGCCGTGCTTTCCAGGTGCTCTGTGCTGTCATTTACCGTCCTCCTAAATACAATAAAGACTTTTTAAGCGACTTTTCAACCCTTCTTGCAGAAATCAGACTCAGATATGATCATATCCTCCTCATGGGGGATTTTATTATCCATGTGTGCTGTCCGGAAAAATCACTAGCAAAGGACTTCTTAAGACTTATCAACTCTTAATTTTGTGCAATGGGTGACCAGCCCGACACATGAACGAGGACATATTTTAGACCTTGTCCTTGCTTATGGTCTACCGGTGTCAAACTTGGAAGTCTTTGAAAATGGGATTTTTGATCACATGGCAGTTTTATTTGACGTAGTCTTATCACGTGCTGTTGGAAAATCTGCCGCTCCTGGTTCCACCCGACGGATTTTTAACCCTCTCACTGCGAGTCGGTTCTCTGATGCCTTTAATAACCTTTGTGTACCCTCATCTAACACAGAGGAACTCACCCATTGGTTCAAATCATCCTGCCGTGCCATCCTGGATTCGGTGGCTCCTTCATAAACTGTGCTCCCAAAACCTAAACCCAAGCCTTAGTTTAACGACAAAACTCACGCAGCTCGGCAGGGGTGTCGTAAAGCCAAACGTAAGTGGAAAAAAGACAAATTACAGGTATCTTTTCAAATCTGGAAAGACTGCTGGCGTAACTACCAGATCACAGTTAAAGAGGTCAAAAGAGAATATTTGTCGGACCCTATTCAGGCTAACCGTCACAACCCACGTGTACTATTTGAAACCATCGATCCTGTACTCAAGTCCCCTCAGGCTACTTGCTTGGAATCTTCACCCGAGATGTGCAACAGATTCCTTCAGTTTTTCATTGATAAGGTTTCTACACCTAGGACTCCTGTTTCAAATACAGTCAAACCTCGGTTTTCGTCCATAATCCGTTCCGGAAGGCTGTTCGAAAACCGAAATAGTTCGAAAACCGAAACCACGTTCTTTTTAAAATAAAAATGTTTACTGAACATGTCTGCTCACAATGGAAAGCGACACGAGGAAGCGTCACTTTCTCGTCTACCCGAGGAAGCGTCACTTCCTCGTGTAAGGAAGGCGAGAGGAGTCAAATGGTGCATTCAAGTGTGCTCAGTTTGTTCGAGAACCAAAATTTGTTCGTCATCCGAGACATAAAAAACTCGAAATTTTTGGCTGAAAACCGAATTGGTCGAGAACCGAGAGGCTCGAAAACCGAGGTTTGACTGTACCACATTTGATCCAGCTGTCCATTTTTTGTGTTCAACTGTATTAAATTATTTTGAAGATGTGTCCTTGAGGCTTTTAGAGGATAGGGTTCGCCAGACTAAGCCATCTGGCTCCCCCTGTGACACTCTTCCCCCGCATTTTTTTAAGGAGGTTCTCCCGAGTACTGGTACATCGGTCTTGGCCATTATCAACAGCAGCCTCTCTTCTGGTGTAGTTCCCCAACAGTTTAAACATGCTGTGGTCCAACCCTTAATGAAGAAACCTGGTCTTGATAAAGATGTGCTGTCAAATTTCCAAACTGCCTTTCATTTAACAAATTCAAGAAAAAGTGGTGCACATGCAGTTGAAATCTTTCTTGGATAAATAACATCTTGTAGGTCTTCCAATCAGGTTTCAAGACAATGTAAAGCACAGAATCAGCCCTGTTACGCGTTTCTAATGACATCCTCTTGACAAATGACACTGGAGACTACGTGTGTCTGTTTCTATTGTATTTAACTGCAGCATTTGATACAGTGGATTGCCGTATTCTGTTGACTTGTTTGCAGCACTTGGTGGGCATTGGCGGTAGCGCTCTTGAGTGGTTTAGGTCCTATTTAGCTGACAGAACCTTTTGTGTTCGCTTTGGCTACTCTGAGTCACGTACTGCCCCACTGTCATGTGGTGTTCCACAGGGCTCAACTCTGGGGCCTCTGCTGTTCTCACTGTACCTGCTCCCATTGGGTTCCATCTTAAGGAAATATGGTATTTCCTTCCACTGCTATGCAGATGACTGTCAGATCTATGTCCCACTGAGCAAAAAAGATGCTTTCTCATTAAGGCCACTTTTATCCTGCCTGGAGGAAATCAAAACCCGAATGGCACAACATTTCTTCAATTTAAATGAAAAGAAGACAGAAGTGATCATGTCTGGTCCCAGTGGCCCTTGTACATCCCATCCTGTAGACTTGGGCCCCATGTCTGCTTATCTTAAGTCAACAGTCTCAAACTTGGGTCTTAAACTGGGCAGTGATTTTAAATTTGACCAGCAAATTGGTGCCGTTGTTCAATCCAGCTTCTTTCATCTTGGGCAGCTGGCTAAAGTAAAACTTTTCCTTTCTCATGGGCACCTTGAGACAGTAATTCATGCCTTCGTCACATCCTGGCTCGACTATTGTAATGCACCTTACTTGGGAGTCAGCCAATCCTCCATGAAGCATCTCTAGCAGGTCCCGAATGCTGCAGCTCGCCTCTTGACTGGTACTCGTAAGAGGGAGCACATAACTCTTACTCTGGCATCCCTTCACTGGCTCCCTTTACATTTTAGACTTCTTTTTAAGATCCTATTATTTGTTTTCAAATCTTTAAATGACCTCGCTTCACCTGACCTCTCTGAGCTCCTCTGCCCCCCACACCTGCCCAGCGCCTCAGGTCTGTGGACCAGACATTATTAGAGGTACCAAGAACTAAGCGGAGGCTCAGAGGGGACTGAGCCTTTTCTGTTGCTGGTCAGTCTCTTTGGAATGTCCTCCCATTGAACATTTGGCAAGCCCCCCTCGCTGCCCATCTTAAAAGTTGTCTCAAAACTAATTTGTATTCTTTGGCATGACTCAGACTTGATCTTAGTTTTACTGTTTTTATACTTTCTACTGTCTTCATTATTAATTTATTGTTTTATTGTTTATTGTTGTACAGCAGGGGTGCCCAAACTTTTTGGACCTAAGATTGACGTTGCGATCAACCAACCTCCCGCGATCGACCCGTCACTGCGCACGCGCACATACATACACACACACGCCATGATGAGCAACAGCCTGACATGGAGGCATGCGATACTTTTGGAGCCTGTTAACTATCGTAGCTCACACGTACCGTTTTAAAGTGCTTCCCTCGGCCCTCTAGATTCTTATTCTTCGCCTGTGCCCTCGCTGAATTGTACACGAAACAAACTCTGAATGAGAGCGCGACAGCTCTGATCTCAGTCTGCAATTGCAGACTATTGAGCGCTAACAACTTTCCGTGACGCAGGTCACTCACCACCGTAGGTTAAAGATTTACCTGCTTTATTTAATTTTATTTTTTTAATACTTTTTGTGAAAATGAGACTGATATGATGATTACAGTGCAGTGTACATTCACACAAAAAATATTTTACTCACATGCACAAAGACACACAAATCGTTGGTTGTTTTTTTTCTCCTCTACACCCCATGACTTGGGACCAGTCCGCGATCTATCGGTTGATCGCGATCGACGGAATGGGCACCCCATATATATGATATTTGCTCCATATACAACACATTGTATTTATAGAGCACTTTAAAACAACCACCTATGGATACAGTTGAGTTGAGTTGAGAAAACCAAAGGATTGGTACAGACTCGCAATGGTCTTCAGAGCGTGCTGCATAGAGTCTAGCCAATGAGCGAACACAGCGCAGTCATCAGCATACTGAAGCTCACAGATCTGCCAGGTTTTTGTCTTTGTGTGGGCCTGGAGCCGTCTGATGTTGAATGGGCTTCCATCTAGGCGGTACTCAACATAGACACCATCTTCGTGGTGGAAGAGGCACGTGATGGCAGAGGGAAGGATGTTCAAGAGCACTGGAGCCAAGACACAGGCCTGCTTCAGACCAGCGTTCACCTTGAAGAGCTCTGACTGGAGTCTCGTCTGAACACTCTGGCTTGCATTCCATCATGCAGCTGCTGGAGGATGCAGAGAAACTTGGGTTGTATTCCAACTCACGGTTGATGGTGTCGAAGGCTTTGCTGAGGTCGATGAAGGCTATGTAGATGTCCTTGTGATGTTCTCTGCTCTTCTCCATTAGCTGCCTTCAGAAAAAAAGATCATGATTGTGGTGGATCTCGTTGTCCAAAAGCCACACTGAGTTTACGGAAGCACATGTAACCCGGTTTATGGCATGAGGCAATAGGGGGTAGACATAACCAATTGAAGGATCATAGGGTTCATTCATTAGTTAAAAAACATAAATATAATCTATATTGACAAAAAGAGTAGCGTCGTTAAAATTGTCTTAATTAAACAGAACTGAATATTGCCGTGGCTCTAGCGAATCAGGGCACAGAATACTAGTGGGGGTGTCAGCGAATGAGAGGTGTCGTTTTTCACCTGCGCAACCTATCTCGCTCTCTTTTCTGACGGGGCCTGAACGCGAGCGGACCTATTCTTCGGCTGTTGTAAAGAGGTGTTTCGGGAGAAAGAGAGAGTCATTCTACGCAACCTCGAGCACTGCTCCTGGCTAACGTAGCTGTTAGCTTTCCGTACCGCCGGGATTTCGCCGACCGTATAACATCGTCGGAGTCTCGTTCAACATTCTTCTGGCCGGGTCTTTTGCGGAGTTCTGATTGAGGACAGCGCTGGGATTCTTGTGCCTTCAGTGGAGTGGATTCCATTATGGTGCCTTGACTTCCGAAAGTGCTGGAAAAGGGGTACAGTGGTGGTGGCGAGCCAACCAAAGAATATATATTACATTTGATAAACTTTTTATTTTATTTGTGTTGGTAATGTTTAGAGGAATTTATTTTGTACGGCAAGAGTTGACGAGAACATTTTGTGTTTAGTTATTTCATTCAGAAAAAAAACAACCTCACACCGGTGTGGAGAAAGGTGATCACCAATTATTTTGCTGTAAGGAAAGGTCAACTAAGGTTGAGACTAAGTTGTATTTATTTACTTTTTCACTGTGTTTTTGTGACAATAATTTTGTTGTCATGTATTTATGTTTGATATAAAAATTACTTGTTTTTACAACTGTTTGTTGTCTTGTTTCTTTGCCCATGCTACCCCCTCAATGTTGACATCATTGGCTCCAGTGAATCGAATCTAGTGTCCCCTTACTGGTCCAAATAGAAACCCGTTGTCTCTAACAATTATAAAACAGACGTAGCCCTTGTTACACACAGCTTCATGCTGAGCATGATTTTGGCCAGAACTTTTCCTACGGTGGAGAGGAGAGAGATTCCTCAGCGATACCCACAGGCTGCTCTGTCCCCTTTGTGCTTGTAAACAACAACGATGTTAGCATCCTTCCAATCCTGTGGGAGGGTCCCATGTTCCCAGATGTTTTGGATCAGGAGGTGCAGCCGGCGCGTGAGGATAGTCTCAGTGTTTGAAAACCTCTGGCGGGATGCCATCAGGCCCAGCACTTTTGTTATTCTTTAGGCTCGCAATGGCTTGCCGGGTTTCAGAATAAGATTGAGTGTCAAGGTTCATGATTGGTGGCAGGATTATCCAGAGTGTGTCGGTCGACAGGGTTGGTATGATTGAGAAGTCTCTCAAAATGGTTTGACCACCAGGCAAGGATCTTATAGCGTCCTTAATAAGTGAAGAAGCATCAGCTGATCGGACTGGAGCAATCGTCCGCTTCCTGAGGCCGTACAGTGCTTTGATGGCATCTTAGAAACCCTGAGTATTATAGGCTGCCAGATTTTGAGTCTCGTGTGCCTCCTGCACCCACCAGGTGTCCCCAATGATTCGGAGGCTCGCTGGGTCGCTGTTCCTACTGCAATAAAGGTGGCTTTCCGAGTGAGAGATGTAGGCCAGGACAAGAGAGCTTTGTGGACCCCATGCTTCATTTTTAGAAGCGTCTGTATCTCAGTTGAGTTACAGTCAAACCAATCCTGGTGGAGTTTCCTTGAGTGGCCAAGCACCTCCAAGGCTGCACTATGAATAGCCTGGCACGGAGCTGGCCTGTCAACTGATTTCTCCGGGATCTTGTCGAGGTTTTCTGCAAGGAGCCGCCGAAGGTTGGCTTTGGTGGTGGGGCTGTTCAGTGCTGCACCGTTGAACCTTTTGTTGGGAGCTGTCCTTAGACCACGGGGTTGAATGCTCAAGAGGAGTTTGGATCTGACCATGAGGTGGTCAGTCCAGCACTCAGCTCAGCGCTTGACACAGGTAATGAGGACATCCTGTGTATCCTTTTGATGGACAATCACATAGTCTAGGACATTGGTGTCAAACATACGGCCCGCGGGCCGGATCCGGCCCGCAAAGGAGTTTAATCCGGCCCGCGAGATGATTATGTAAAGCATGGTGTCAAGCATGCGGGCCGGAACCGGCCCGCAAGGAGGTTCAATTAGGCCCGCAGGATAATTTAAAAGTGAAAAAAATGCATTAAAGACAGAATTAATATTTTTAATAAGGTGCAATTCATTGAGCATCCGCAAGGGGACACTGTTTTGATCAGAGAAAAAGACAACAGCAGCCTCAGTCCGTCACTGAGACAGACCCATGACAGCAGACGCTATCAATAGCACTCTCACATTTACACATTTAATAGCACTCTCCTTAGTTTGTAAGGTGAAGGCAGGGATTACATTTAGATTTTATATGCACGTGTAAATGTTTTTTAAATTCCTTTCTTTATCAATCTCATTTATTCTTAAAATGTATTACTCTATTTTTCACGACCAATTGTTAAAGTTTTGTGCCTTTGGATGCCATTCCTGACGCAACCCTCCCCATTTCTCCGGGCTTGGGACCGGCACTGGGGAACAGTGCACCCCCAGGGGAGGGCACTGCCCCCCAGCGGCTGGGTTTAATGCATATATGTGAATGATAAAAGTAAATTGCACATTTGTCGAAGGAAATGTAAGGTGCTTCATGAAATATTTTGTCAAAGATATGTTCATTAAATTTCAACATTTTCCTAATGTTCTTGTGCTTCTTTATAACAAAGGAAAGACATTGTTTTGGTTATTTATAGCAAAGTATGGTATCATTTTAATGGTCCGGCCCACTTGACATCTACCGAGGCCGTATGTGGCCCACCATGTGAAATGAGTTTGACACCCCTGGTCTAGGAGATGCTGGTGTCTCGAGTGGGGGTGCTGCCAGGTGGCCTAAACCTGTTCTTCATCTGGAAGATGGTATTATTGATGACCAGCTGATGTTCTGCATAGAGGGAGAGGAGCCGAAGCCCGCTAATGTTCATTTTCCGCACTCCGTGCTGGCCAATAACTTAACTCCATATAAGGTGCTCTGTGCAGATTGAAGTCTCCCATGAGTATGATCTTGTCCGTAGCCGGTGTTTTCTGCAGGATGGTGTCCAGATCTCTGTCATAATCCTCCTTTAAGTTGTACTCGACATCCAGTGTGATGAGTGTGCCGAAGCATTCCTTTGCCAGGTGAATACGCTGTCATCAGCCTTTCATTGATGCCGATAGGGGATTACGGGCTACTCTGCAGCAGTTGGGACTTCACAGCAAAGCCAACTCCATGGTTATGGAGAGTGCCTTCAGCGACCCCTTTCCAGAAGAAAGTATACCCTGCACCAACTTCTGTCAGGGAGTCCTCTCCATGTAGTCTGCTCTTGCTGAGAGCTGCAATGCTGATGTTTTTTCTTGCGAGCTCCGTAGCCACCGGTGCTGTCCAACAGTGTGCAGATATTCCATGAAGCTATGCGTAGATTGACAATGGGCTGATCACCAGATGACATACAGCGAACAGGTTGTCATTTCGTCACCTTCCTAAAATAAAGGTCCAAGTCGTCTTTTTCATTTTTTTGCTTCTTGTCAATATCAACAATGAAACACGAAAATGTTACTTTTCATTATTATACAGTACCTCTGATATCTATCAGATGTCTTTAAGCACATTTTATTTTAATCAGCTTCTCTAACCTTTAACTATTCTTTCTCCGTCGCTTCCTGTTGCTCTTTTTATCCTTCTCCATTTTTGTAGTTTAATTATTGATATAATGCATTCTGTCTCCCTCTATCTGGGTAAAGAGGTTTAAGAGACACGACTCCACTGTGTACACTTAGTACAAACCATGACACACACTCACAAACACATTTTACCGCAGAGTTCAACCAAGGGTCAACTGTGCTCCATTAATCTTGCAGTGCAAAAACGCGTGTGTGTGTCTGTCTATATATGTGTGTATATATATATATATATATATATATATATATACCGTGTGTGTGTGTGTGTGTGTGTGTATATGTATATACTGTATATATATTAGAGCTGTCAAACGATTAAAATATTTATTCAAATTAAAAAAAGCAACTGTCATAATTAAATTAACTCATTTTTTTTATCATTCTGAATTTCCTTTTATATTCTTTTGTCCTATTTTTTCCCGTTTTAATGCTCTCATCAACATGGAATCATGGATCAGTTTTCTACGTGCAAAATGCTAATATTTACTGAAACAACAATTTCGATTTTCAATTTTACATGAGCATTTTTCACTTGGAGCAGTTATTCACACATAATCTCACACAATATTACTGTCTATCAACAACAGTGAAAAAAATTTTTTTGCCACACAACAGCTCCTTTAACAGCTCTTTTTAGGGAATCAATACAGTGCAAGATAAAATTATAAAGTGCACATCTAAGGTAAACTAGTACTCAGCCTGTAGTGGGTTTAAGCCATGGTTGCATACTTCGTTTTTCTCAAATTTGCTTTGAACATAGCAGTCAAGCTATGTTGATTCTGTTGGTCCTTCTTGCGCGGAAGTCTCTCGATGGTTTTGTGTAGACATTATTTTGGATGACTACACTTTGTTCGAGGCACGCACAACACTGGAGACGTTTTCTTTTCAGTGTGGTCGCTAGGTCGCTACGACTGCACTGCTGAACTCTCGACGTGCCTCAGCGCACCGTCACTGTCAGACGAACACAGAGAAGCTCCACCCCCATTATTTATATGGACACGGAACATGGTAACCTTCCACACAAAATAGTTCCAAACAAGTAACAATCGCGTCAGTGGCATACATCATACTCAACAGGCTACCTGCTCTTTTATCACCAGAGGCTCATCAATCTAGTCTCCTATTTCTCCCCCGAAACAGTGTCTTCTCCCGCTTGGTGTACCTCAGCCTTCTCCGCTACGAACTATTTCTGTACATAGCTTGTAATGGAGGCTCTCGCTGGCAATCCGTAGTGGAGTCGTTAGATGCAATGCAAATGATTTCAGCTTGAGTCGAGCCGTGGACAATGTTGACAGGATCGCATGCAGTTGCCATACATTTAGCTATGGCTTCAGCAAATTTTTTCTTCGTCGTGTTATCCATTTTCTTCGCTTTGAAATTATCCATCGCTGTCTGTCTTAGACGAGGGGGCGGAGTACTTAAATCAGCTGTGTGCTTGGCCATTAAGTAGTATTTCAGACTCAACGTGCTATGATGATAGCTCAGTTTACGACTGCAAAACATACAGGTAACTTTGGTCTTGTCAGTGGAACCATCTGGCAACTTTTTTAAAGTAAACTTTCCATTCATAAACTCTTTAGGTATCCGTTTTCGGTGTTTCGCGCTGCCGTGGCTGGCAAAACAGACATTGGCGTGGACCTGTGCAGCGCGCTTTTTGTTTTGTTTCCGGTTTATTTACAGAGCAACGTAACATCCGCTGTGACGTGACACACACACACACACACGACACACACACACATTCATTCCAAAAACCTGCATGGTAAGTTAATTGATCACTCTCAATCATAGGTGCCAAACTCACCAGCAAGCTCTGTCGGAGCCTGGTAATGATTCTGATAATTTGAATCAGGTGTGATGCAGCAGGTGAGCGATGGAAAACATGCAGGACAACGGTATGATTGTGAGTGTGAATGGTTGTTTGTCAATGTGTGCCCTGCGATTGCCTGGCAACCAGTTCAGGGTG
>NW_017805548.1:3113696-3128939 GCF_001891065.2 Hippocampus comes
TGCAAAGAGCCACACACACACACACACACACACACACACACACACACACACACACACACGACACACACACACATTCATTCCAAAAACCTGCATGGTAAGTTAATTGATCACTCTCAATCATAGGTGCCAAACTCACCAGCAAGCTCTGTCGGAGCCTGGTAATGATTCTGATAATTTGAATCAGGTGTGATGCAGCAGGTGAGCGATGGAAAACATGCAGGACAACGGTATGATTGTGAGTGTGAATGGTTGTTTGTCAATGTGTGCCCTGCGATTGCCTGGCAACCAGTTCAGGGTGGGCCTCGCCTACTGTTGTATGACAGCTGGGATAGGCCCCAGCACGTCCGCAACCCTCGTGAGGATAAGCAGCTCAGATAATGGATGGATAGATGGATGGAGAGATGATGTGGAGCTCTCGTGGGATACTTATTACAGAAATGGTCCCGCCACGCAAATGAAAATAATAAAAACCTTACAGTACTGACAGTTTATTTGTTATGTGAAGTTGAAAAATATTTTAGTTTGAAAAGTGACTGGATTTCTTCCGTTTCACCTGTTTTTGATGGACTTCACGCCTGTCAAAATGCTGCGTTAATTAATTGACTCGGCCGGGCCACGTACTACTTATTTTATATTCTCAAGTTAGCAAAATATGTATTAAAAAAAAGAAAACAAAAACAGCCCACACGCAAAACCAGCTTTACACACTCAGCCCAGAACAGCACTTGATTTAATGTTATGGTGAGCTACATACGTTCTGTGGTGCCTTTGTTGGCGCGTTTCAGTTGGTGCTTAAATACTGACAGAAAAATGTGGCTTCACGTTTATTGTTATATCGACACAATACTCCAGATTTGATGTTTCTTGTCTCATTAATTCGCTTTATATTTGTTCTGTGGTGTCTGTTGCATGTTTAAGACTTACCATAGTGCCCATAGAAAAGCTTTGCTACCCATGTTATGGTGTTAGTGCTCCAAGTAAAGGTACATGAAAATACACAGTGGATGGGCATTTGTTGTAGCGTTTTAATAATCAGAACCCCCCATTCCAACACCTCCCCCCACCCCCTACAGGTTGCCAGCCCATGAAATATTAGGGACCACTCATTACAGTACCCAAGCGTCGATAACATCTGGTTTAAATTGGTTCACCATATCAGGGTTAATTGAGGACATTGTTCTAAGATGAACCACAATCCACCTCAGTAGGCCGACCTCCGCTGGCAAAATTAAAGCATAGCATGTGATCGCTCAAAGGACTTCTTTCCGCAGTAGCAATTTAAAAAAGCAGAAATGGTGACACCTCTACATGTAAACTAATTAATCTAGAGAATGCAAGCTGAAGACACAAGCATTGAACAATATTTCGTAGTGTTACCATTGCATAGACAGAAATTGTATAATGTAATTGTTTGGATGCATTCAAAAAGACATTTATCTTTCTATGTCTATCTATCTATATGCGCGCGCGCACACACACACACACACACACACACACACACACACACACACACACACACACACACACACACACACACACACACAACTTAGGAAAAAAAGTCTCTCATTTTCGGCCTTTATAGAGTAGGTCATATTTTAACAAGGTCCTACAGATTTGACCTGATCGATTTCAAACTTTGTGGGTTTCATCTTAAATTGTCAAAACATTTTTATTTTGTTGAACGCTGCTGCTGTGTCAGTGTGACAGTAAAAGTTGTTTTAATTTGTCTGCAGATGCTTATATTTTTTCCAAATGTCACACATTTGAAGAGAGTCCAGACCAAAGATATTTTCAAACTATTTTTTTTCGTTATGGTCAAAGCGCCACCTACGAGTAAGCATAGCACACACATCAAACATTTTTTAATTATTAGAATATTGTATAGTGCTATATTTAGTGTTGCAAAACACCCTTCACAAACTTTAGGGGCCTGGAATGCATGGTTGTGATGGCATTTCCATTCATTTTCAATGAAACACTCATGGGGTTGGGCATCGTTTGAATTCCTCCATTCGATTTGAGTCAGGTGGTGGTTTACATGAGGGAAGAAGTTTTTTTTTTATTTTTTAAATACAATCGTTTCAACTTCGCTGTGTTTTTTAATTTCATGTATGTTTTACTGTTTGTGAACTTCAGGATTCATTTCTAAAAACAAAAAAATCTAAATTATTTTTAACCACACAATATTAATATCAAACATATGAATTTGAATTTGTCACGAGATACATGACGAGAGCTTAAAATGTGAGAGCCTCAAGACAATACAATACAAAACTCACATACAGGGCTCACTTTTGCACCTGTGTCCTTGAGCAGGGGTGCCCAATACGTCAATCACAATCGACAGGTAACTCGCGGTCTGGTCCAGGGCGAACGCGAGGAGTGTAGAGGGAGAAACGAAAAACAACCCAAAACGTGTGTGTCTGTGTGCATGTTATTAATATATTTTTGTGTTAGTGCACACTGCACCCAAAGCATCCTATCAGTCTTTCACAAAAAGTATTTTCAAAATAAACTAAAATAAAAAAGCATGTGACCGTTTCACTTGAAGTTAGCAGTCTGCAATTGCAGCTTGCGATCAGAGCTGTTGCGCTACATCGTTTATTGTTATTATTCTCATTCAGAGTTTGTTTCATGAACAATTCATCAAGGGCACTGGCAAAGAATCTGGAGTGCAGGAGAAGTATTTTAAAATGGTACGTGTGAGCTACGATCATTAACACACTGCAAAAGTGCGTCAAATGTTCCCCCGTCTGGTCTATACGAAGGTAGGCAGTGATTTCCTTTTCATAAAGCCACAAAGTCTTTTGTCTTCGAGTGGCGTCGCTACAAACTTGCCAAATTTACGTTTGCAAAGTTTTGGTCTTTGGTTTCATTGTATCAGTGGCGGATGCTGGTCTGTCAAGGAGGGGAAGCTCAATTTCGGCCTACATCATAAAATGTGTCCGTTTATTTATACGTGAATTCTACTCTCCGTTCCTTTTCAAAAAAATGAAAAGGAAAATGATGCCTTCACCATAAGATCATTGGCTCATTTCGCTGTCAATCAAAAGGAGATTCAGCCTCAGCGAGATCATCCAATCATCATGAAGAAAAGCTGAGCTTCTGTACGCCCACTGTCCATAGACTCCCAGAGACGCTGAGCGTCCAATGGGCGGGACAAAACCAGCATTTATCCAATGACTCGTCTCGTTTCAATGCATTGCGACAACCTAACTGAACTCTCTCGACACCCAGCGTCCGCGCGGTCGACGCTCAGCGTCCACACAGTTTAAAGCACAGTGAAGCTGCGGGAATGAATGAGAAGAGAGTGCGTCGTAACCAGTAATAAGAAGCTGATTCAGAACAAAAGTTGCGCGCGTTATAGCGCATATTTAGTCAATGACATGTCCACACAATTGTACGTACACACATATACAGTATTTGATCACTTACTTTTTGACATTTTAGGGGAAGCTAAGCTTCCCTTGCAGTCTTCGAGCAATCGCCTCTGCATTGTATACATAGTTCAGTATTGTATAATAACTGTAAAAAATAAAGCTGACTATCAAGTACCAAGTACAACTTTATTGTCAAATGTGCTGTGTGTGTGAAACATACGGCACATTTGAAATTTCATCCCTCTCACATTTTTTTGCTTTTGTCTTAGTCGTAGCGCCACACACCTCCTGAAGGAAATATATATTTTACTCTTTGATGTTTTTCCTCCCAGCAGGTTAACCAGACATCCCTCATATTTTCTCGGAAGAGTGTTCAGCCTTTCCTGATGTTGCAACACGAAGTTTGTAAATTTTCCCAAAAAACTGTTGCAAGGCACTCTTTGCCAAGAAAACAAAATTAATTTGGTGTAAACATACACGAAAACTCCTAAAATTTAGCAAACACATCAGGCCTGGCAACAGCATCAATATTTTATGAGGTTATTGTGCGATTTTTTTTTTTTTTTTTAATGGCTCATTAAATGGCCCCTACAATTTTTGAGCGAAGTAGCCCAGTACGTGTCTCTAAGATCGACAAAATTTGGGGCACATATGTAACAGTATTCTGGAGCCATATACTAAAACTAACTGGAAGGCTGCCATTTTTTATTTTATTTCATGTTTGGATCAATTTTTGGCCTTTCACAGAAGTCACATTTTAAAAAACTACAGAATTTATTTGATTGTCTTGAAAACTGTCAAGTGTTTTATATTTCCGAATGCTGTTACTGGGGTGAGGCACTGTTTGCCCAGAAAAATAATGCCAGTACTCCAGCATTGCCAGGGCTTTTATAGCTGTTTGCAGCTCCGGTTATTAGTTTTATTACATATTATTCATGTTTTATGTTATTATGTATTTAGTTTTATTTTTTTATTATATTGTGATAACATGTTCCACCATATTAAAAATATTTATTTTCCATTCATGCATTTTGTATTGCACTAATCGTGTTTGAGATCGTGGGGAGCTAGAGCCATTTCCAGCTAATTTTGTTCAAAAACTGGACTACACCTGGGACTGTTCGCCAGCTAATCATAGGGAACCTGTAGAGACTGAAAACCATTCACTCCGAAAATTCACACCATCACTTAATGGAGACTAACCTATGCTGCCCGTCAGGCATATGGACCACGAAATCATCAGTGATTACAGATTTGCGATATGAAATCTAACTCCCAATACAATAACAACCTGAATAATCTTTTTTTTTGTTTCATAATTATGTTTCTAATATGGTTTCAGGAGAGCAAATAAAGCCTGCCGTTTCTTTCCAATTAATTAATATAAACGTGGTTGAGGGGTGGGGGCGAATAAGAAGGCAAATAGTTTGATTGCTCTAGGCATTGTTCATCTTGTCAATATTTCAACTCTCTCCTCGCTCATAATTGAAAGGCCAAGACAGGGGACTGGAGCAGCAAATAGCATGATCAATACAAGGCCTGATGTGTAAATTGGTTGGGCTTGTGTGTTTGACACTGTGCATGTGCACAAGCATGTGAGTTATGAAAGAGGCTTTCACCCGTGCAACCCTGTGCGTGTATCGTAGCACTCTCACTTATTGAAGTGTTCAATCAGTGTAATTCATTCTCGCCCAGAGAATTGAGTGGTTGCAGGACGATTCATTTACTCTGCATGCTCCAATCAAAACTATTCCCAGCATTCCCTGTTGTAATAATCACTGCATATGAAATTAGAGGATCCATAATGCCAAACTGCTTCCCACCAAGGTCCAAGTTGGCACACAGGGGAGTGTGAGTCTTTATTAGTCATTATGCCAGACTGATATTTTGAGTTTACATCACACTAGGTATAATTAATTCAAAATAAATCAGTATTTCTACAGCAAATGTTTTGGGTTTTTTTAAAAATCTTTTACCCAGACTGTTAACATAAAAATTATAATAAAGGATCATGAATAGCAACTAGTACAGAGCTCACCTCTCGCCTCAATAGATGGCCAATTGAGGATGTTCAGTGTTATTGTTAATCTTGTTTATCCAAGCATTTATTGAAAAAAAATATTTAAAGTAAGGAATCTCACTAGGCACAATCGTAATGAAATGAATTTAATTTTTGCATTACTGTTTGGTATGCAAGTGACTATAGGTGATATTTATCTATTATCCTTTGGTAGTTTACATTTGTGGTTTCCTTGTCAGCAATTCCGCAGTCTACTTTTAACATTCATCAATAAACCTTCTTTCCTTTGAGAAGCAGCAATGCCAAAAATACCTACAATTGACACGAGGATACCTGAGATAAAGTCTTATCGTGTTTTAACTTGAAAACCTTTACATTGATTCAAATAACGATTGTATTGAATATGTTCAAAGTCAACTCAACCAGCTGAAGTTGTGGTCAGCTTGTTTGCCTCACAGTCGTAAGTTCTGAAGTTAGAATCTTGGCTCAGGGCCTCCTGTGTCGAGCATGTATCATGTAGAGCATATTCTCGTTGTTTTGGGGGCATTCCGGCATGTCAACAACCTGCGTGTTAGGTTTAACTGAAGATTCTAAATGGTTGATTGGTGTGACTGTGAGTGTGATGAATGTGTTGCCTGTGTTCTGTGAGTGACAACTAGGACAAGGTAAGGGGGGGTTAAAATACCTGCTGTACCCAACTTTTTCATTAACCCTTTCAGGGACAGCGGTTACTACGGTGGACAGCTTATAACGTTACATATTACAGGGTGCATGAATGGGTTAAAATGCCACAGTGTTTTCTGTTTTCTCAATCTGATGTTCCACAACTGGTAACTTGATGACTTGGAAATGGACAACAACAACAAAAATGATCTGAACTTTTTCACAGTGCAGGCCCAAGAGCAGATAAACCCTCTCGTGATGCTCTATAGCACCTGTCCTTTTGCCCTGGATAGGAAAGTGCCCCGAGTCCTTTTTTTTTCTTCGATATTTACACAATACAATAACTCTCCCCGTCATTATCCATTCATCCATTATGCGAACTTCTTGACATCACAATGGTTGTGGGCCTGCTGAAGTCTATCGCAACTGTATTTGGATAGCCGACAGGGTAGACCCTGTACTGGTTGCCACGGGGAAAACATGTAAACTCCTTGATAGGTTTGAGCTCTTATGAGATTTGTTCCCTCACTGATCTGCAGTTCACACAAGCCCCCGCCTTGCCCCGCCCTCCTCATCCTCCCTTCAACTCTTAGGCAGTTGAGTGCCAGGCACTGCAGCGAGACAGACAAAAAGGCAGGAGTGTTTGCGCAATCTCTGATATGGTTTTGTGCAAACTTAACATTGTAGTGCCACTGGAAATATTACGTGGCGAGTCGTCCAATGTTTCACACTGATATTAGGATGAGGGAGATTAAGGCAACATCTGTTGAATCTGTTGAAAATGTCGTTTTATAAGACTACCAAAAGGCAAAACCTACAAGGTTTTGTACTAATGAAATCTGTTTTCAAAACCTTGTCAGGGTTGAGCAGGTGGCAGAGAGATTGAGATTGAGATCAATTAGTAGAGATGAGAAGATGGATGTAATGATGACACAACAGCGGAACTGGAGGATTATCTGCCTCACACACTATACCATCGATCGGGTTGGAGGGCGGTCTCCAAGTTCCCTCTCCACAGCTGTGATCTGTGTGATTCCCTTGGCCAATTCAACATCATCCACCCGTCTGCTTGCAGGTCCTTATAAACACATGCTTCGATCGTCTGCGTTGCCTCCAGCGAGTCTACTTCTGCTTCTGCATTGTCAAAGACAATGTGCATTTAGTGCGCTGATTGAAAAGAAATGAGCGGAACCGCTTCCATTGGATGGTAACCAAGTCGACGGTGTTCCTGCTCCCCACGGTGCAAACACCTGTTTCTAACTGCGGTCGTCTGCAATAATACCAAAAGAAAGAAAACTCCACCCATGTTTCCAATGAGACCGCGCGTTGCGGTGTACTTGTGCCGGGCATGAAAATTGAGCTCCTAGAGTTACTGTTTTTCATCATTTATGTTGTCCTGAATTTTTTACTTTTGGCCTCTGCTCTGCTGACGCCAACCTCCTGTCCACCCTGACCAGTTTTTGTCTTGTCTACTCATCAATTTTGGAAGGATGTCCAGTTCTTGGTACTGTCATTGTTGTTATATTATTTTCTGCACTTGATGATGGCTGACTTCACTGTGCTCCATGGTCCTAATGCCTTACAAATTGTTCTGTTGTGGAAGGCCACTGCGGACCATAGCTTGTGCTGCTATCTTTGATTCCAAATGTCAGAAAAAAGCTGACGATAAAATACAAGCTTTATTTGGAGGTTCAGCAGAGGCACTTCAAATGGATAGCGCCGATGTGCTGACTCATATTTTACACCCGTTTGAATGTGATGGATAGGCCTGAAGACAGCCACACCCAGTAATGAGGGTTACGTTATCTCCGTTGTTTATATTTATATCCATTTGTAAACAATTTAATATCTCTTTCACTTGAGTTGTATTATAGGTGACGTTATTGGTGGAAAAAATGGAATCACAAAAACCTGACAAGTGAACAGGGACTGTTGACACTTCATAAAGAGATTTATGATTGACTACAGACTGTGCTCCCCCCATATATATATATATGTGTGTGTGTGTGTGTGTGTGTGTGTGTGTGTCCGCTCAGTATTTCCTAAAGTGTATTATCTCAACTTTAGGAATACATTTGTTGACAGATGCTCTTTTTTTCTTTCTTTTTGCAGCCCATGCCCCCCGAAATACACAGTATTTACAAGTGCCGTGTCACGTCATTGCGGAGGAAAAGGCAAATCGAAATGTCTTGCATTACGTTATCGTTCATGACAAAAAAGTCAAGAGACATCCACCTGTGCAGTACTGTGATGTCATGTCAGTATTGACATGGGCCTGTGCTTTTGCCTGTCCGTATATACTGTCTATATTTGTGTTTCTGTCCGCATGGTTTGCAGAGGCGGGAGATGCATAATCTCCGGAACCGCACCTGCTTTCTATTATCATTCACACACACACACACACACACACACACATGATTCCAAATGTAATGTTTTATTTTCATTACAAAAATACATTTAGTGATTTTTTTTTTTTTCTTAACAGATCTCCAAATCTAATTGGATGTGTTTATAAGTGCATTGTTATGTGCTTGCAAGTGGCATCACATGGAGTGGTTGGATAAAGGTTTAAAATGGCGCCTGTCTGGGAACAGGTCCATTATGGGTTTAAAGTACTTTTAGTCTTCGTAACATTCCTGACTCACTCTCTTTTTCTCTTCCGTTACATCTCTCTCTCTTTTTCTCTCTCTTGCTCTCTCCGTCTCTCTTTCTGTTTCCCCGTCTGTCTCTCTCGCCGTCTCTCTCTCTCTCTCTCTGTGTCTCTCTCGCTCTCTCTCTCTCTCTCTCTCTCTCTCTCTCTCTCTCTCTCTCTCTCTCTCTCTCTGTTTCTTTCTTTCTCCCCCCAACCCCATTCCCCCACCCCACCATGTCTGTCTCACTCTGTTGTCTCCAAACTTCTCTCTAGCCAATTAGTGCTCTGGCTGTTTCAGCAGAAGACAATATGTCTCCTCTAAATCCAGAGAGGAGGCTTTAAACATTCTCCAGAGATTCAGGGAGTAGGCAGCAGGAAGGGAGAGAGCGATGGAGGAAGAGACGATACACGCACAAACACACGATGCGGACTCACATGCATTAGGTAGCGAAGGTCTTCTGGGCCCTCTAGCCTTTTGCACAAAATACCCAAATTACTTTTTTGAATAGATTTGCATATGTGGGCATCTTTATTGTGTGTGTGTTTTTCCCCCCACTGCAAATGCACTTGGAAACATCAGCAGCACCTGGCATTCAACGGCTGTTGTTCATACACATAAATAACATGTTAATTGGAGGAAAATGTGTGTGATGTATAAAGTAGGCTGACATTACATCAAATGATGACACAATGTAAATATATAATCATGGCCAAAACACTAGCGCCTCTGTGCTTCTCTCAGATAATGCACCACTTCTCCCACGAAGTCGGACCAATTACAAAATTTTGTTCATTTCTCTTATTTGCATTGGAACAACACAAAAAGCAGAGGAAAAAAACCCCAGACAAATCTGATCATTCCACACCATGGGAGCAGATGGCTTGGGAGATGAGCAGATACGTCCCCCCTACGTTCCTGATGCACCTGCACTGTGTCCCAACGCCACTTTCGCCACATAATGTATCTCAAGTACGATATGTAGCTGTAAACTGGGGTCTCAAAAACCAACACATAACAGCAAATTTAGCTCAAAAGTATTTCTGTTGAAGAAGGGCTTTGCTATCATTATTCTGTGGCCCGGGTCTCAAAAACCAACACAGAACAGCAAATTTTTTAGCTCAAAAGTATTTCAGTTGAAGAAGGGCTTTGCTATCATTATTCTGTGGCCTTATGTATGTGTGTGTGTGTGTGTGTGTGTGTGTATATATATATATGACTTCAAACACAATACTTGGTCTGAATTAAATACTCCAAGAACAATTCACTAAAAGGGATGGATGAACAAAGTCTTTTGAGTGCACAAGAAAATGTTTTGTTTGCACATTTTTTGTGGCAGAACTTGTTTATATTTTCAGGAAAAGTTTCTTCTTTCTTAAAAATGTTCTCCGTGTGCTTTTTGCCACCCACTGGCTTGGGCACATTTTTTGTGGCAGAACTTGTTTATGTTCTCCGTGTGCTTTTTGCCACCCACTGGCTTGCTCTCAATCATGTCACTTAACTTTTGAGCAGCATGTCCATTGGTAACACTAGATGGAGCCTGGACTTGGAGAAAGAATAGGAGCGAGGTGCAGTGTGGCCGCAATATTGAAGAGGGAATCCCACGATGGTCCTACGTCTCAACTTAATTTATTTCTCCTGAAACCTTGGCCATGTGCACACTTAAAAAAAAAAAAAAAAAGTCATAGCTGAAATTTTAACCAATTTTCAAGCTCTTTGCTTGGTTCAAAACCTCAAACATGTGGCTACAATACAAAAAAAAAAAATATCGATGTTTATTGAAAATACTTCTTTGCTCAAAAAAAGAAACCATTTAAGTGCATGGGGCCCACATGTATCCAATATTACTGTAAAATAGATTATATACAGTGATCCTCGCTCTAACACGGTTCACTTTCCGCAGCTTTGCTGTTTCACAGATTTTTTTTTTTGTGCAGTTTTTTTAATGCTTTTAAAGAGTGAATTGTGTTCTGCATCCTGATTGGCTAAGGCACTGACCGACGTGAACAGTCCAACCTCGTACTGACTATTAAAAATATTATTTTACAGCACAGTGTTTCCAAAAACTATTATCGTTATTTGTTGAAAACATTTTTTTTTTTTGTGTTTGGGCCTGAAAACAGGTTTTGGTCTTTGGCTTCATTGTATACATAGTTCAGTATTGTATAATAACTGTAAAAAATAAAGCTCACTACTTCACGGATTTCACTTATCACTGGTTCTTTTTGGAACGTAACCCCCACGATAAATGAGGGATTACTGTATTCAAATGTATGAATGCATATTATGTTCTATATATTATAGGAAATGTATATTATAGAATATCTAATATCATACAAATCTTGTTATAAGGTGGTGGTGGTGGTGGTTGGGGGGGGTCCTAACAGTTGTATGTACACCAGACACCAGTTCAAATTACCCACCGTTTTTGGAATCCTTGGAGAGGGTGCTGTAGAGCGCTTCCGTTAGGGACTCCATTGCTTTGCTGGCGGACTTCAATGCTCGTGTGATTTGAAGGAACATCCCCCAGGTCAGAACCTGAATGATATTCTGTTATTGGACTTCTATGCTCATCACAGATTATACATAGCAACTACCAAGGTTAAACATAAGGGTGTCCATGTGTGCACTTGGCACCAGGACACTAGGCCACAATTCGATGATCAATTTTATGGTTGTGTCATCTAACTTGTGGCTGCATGTTTTGGACACTATGGTGAAGAATGGAGGTAAAGTTGTTAACTGATCACCACCTGGTGGTTCTGTTGATTCTGGTAGGGTAGATGCCAATCCAACCTGGCAAACTCAAACATATTGTCAGGGTGTGCTGGGAATGTTGAAATGAAAGGAGTTTAAACTCCCACCAGTACGTCACCCACATCCCAGGGTAGGTGGAGGACATTGAGTCAGAGTGGACCATGTTCTGTGCCTTTTTTTTTTTTTAATGAATAAGATGAGATAAGATAAGATAACCTTTATTTGTCCCACACTGGGGAAATTTGCAGTCTACAGCAGCAAAATTGGGTGGTGGGGGGGTTGGGGTAGAAAAGAAAAAACAAAGTGTTGAATGCACAAAATAAATAATGTTTCAGAAAAAGAATTGTGCACAGTATCTTTCTTCGGCATCCGTTCATCTCGGGAAACGATGGTGTAGCACGATTATGTACAATTACATTTTCTAGAGTGGCTGTACAACCCAACTCTAGAGTGGCAGTCTCTGAAGCAGCTGCTGCACACGAAAGAGGATTGCGGTAAGGCAGAGGTTGCCCTTGCCTTCCTCTTTGCTCTTTTTTCTGCCTGCCGGTTGCTCCTGGTATCCTTTGCCCTCTTGACTCCATTGGTGGCTGTGGCCCTCCAGAGCGGACAAATGTTTGCTGAGGCTTCCCACGAGTTTGGGTCGATTCCAGCCAGTTTCATGTCACGCTTGCAGACATCTTTGAAGGCGAGCTGTGGCCTTTCAGTGGGGCGAGCCCCCTCACGCAATTCCCCATACAGCAGATCTTTTGGGATGCGGCCAGCAACCATGCGACGGACGTGGCAGAGCCACCTCAAGCGCCTCCCACTGAGAAGAGCGAACATGCTTGTGGTGCTGGCACATTGGAGAACTTCGACGTGAGTTACTCTGTCCTGCCATCTGATGTTCAGGAGTTGTCTGAGGCAGCATAGGTGGAAGCTGTTTAGTCGTTTCTCCTGCCCGGCATATGTGGTCCAGGACTCGCTGCCGTAAAGGAGAGTGCTGAGGAAGCAGGCCTGGTACACTTTGAGCTTGGTGTTCACAGTCAACTGACTGTTGTTCTACACATGCTTGTTCAACTTGGCCATTATGGCTGCTGCCTTTCCGATCCTTGCGCTGATCTCAGTGTCCAGAGAGAGGGAGCTGGAGATGGTCGAACCGAGGTAGGTGAAGGAGTCTACCACCTCAAGGTGTGTACCATCTATGGAGATGTCTGGTGGAGTGGGAGTGTGTTTTTTTTGTTTGTTTTTGTTTATTGAACATATATAGAACATACAATAACAGATTGACAAAAGGCAAGCAAAAATTATAAAAGGAAAAATAAAAAGTAAGTAAAACAGACATCATCACAGTTATATGCTCAAAGGAGTAGGAAGAATTATACAACTTATCTAGTCCTACCCCTTGTTGTGCTAGGATGTTTGTCTTCTTCAGACTAATAGTCAAGCCAAACTCCTTGCAGGCATGAGACAGGCGGTCCACTAGCTCCTGCAGACCAGCTTCTGTGTGAGATGCCAGAGCTGCATCATCTGCGAATAGTAAGTCGCGGATCAGTGTTTCCTGGACTTTGGTCTTTGCTCGCAGACGGGTGATGTTGTATAGTTTTCCATCAGCTCTGGTGTGGATATAGATGCCTTCTGTACAGTCGCTGAAGGCATACTGTAGCAGCATGGAGAAGAAAATCCCAAATAGGGTTGGGGTGAGGACGAACCCTTGTTTCACGCCGCTGCTGACAGGAAAGGGATCAGATGTACCGCTGTTGAAGGAGACTGTGCTGTGCATGTCCTCATGGAAGGACGTGACCATCTGGAGTAGTTTTTGGGGGCAATCGATCTTCCGTAGGAGGCTGTAGAGTCCGCTTCTGCTAACCAGGTCGAAGGCGTTCGTCAGGTCTATGAAGGCGATGTACAGTGGCTTCTGCTGCTCTCGGCACTTCTCCTGCAGCTGGCATAGAGAGAAGATCATGTCCACTGTACATCGCCCAGCCCTGAAACCACACTGGGATTCCGGATACACCCGGGAGGCAAGACTCTGTAGGTGTGCCAGGACGACACAAGCATAGACCTTGCCCACAATGCTAAGGAGGGAGATGCCGCGGTAGTTGTTGCAGTCACTACGCTCCCCCTTGTTCTTATAGAGAGTGACAATGTTGGAACCACGCATATCTTGGGGGACGTAGCCTTTCTCCCAGCACAGGCATAGGAGCTCATGAAGGTGGCACTCGGTTACAGGGTACCAGTCGCAGGCCGAAGCCTGACCTGACCCCATTGCATTCTACACTGTGCACAGTATAGAATGCATTCTATACTGTGCACAGTATACAGTAGAATGCAATATAAATATAAGATATAGATATAAGCGTATATGCAACTGCATATACGAAGCATAAGGTGGCTGTGCTATTTGCAATGGTTACAGGTTTTCACGCATGTTTATTCAGCAGCCTGACAGCAGTCGGTGGGAACGAGCGGCGGTATCTCTCCTTCTTGCAGCGTGGGTGTAACAGTCTCTGGCTGAAGGAGCTACCCAGTGCTGTCAGGGCGGGCTGGAGGGTAGAGTTGGAAAAAACCCGTGAAGCACTGAAGCCGCAAAACATGAAGCGCGAAGTAGCAAGGGATTACTATAATACACAATACAAAATGTGAAGCAAAGTTCTTTGCAAAGAACAACACAAGGAACAAAAATAGTTCAAAATGAACAAAGATAAATTATTGAATTTGTGTTACCTTTGTCCCTTGTGTAGTTGATTATCAAGAACATAAGGACTACCACACACCCCACAATGAGATTGAACCCAGCTTGAACTGCAATATCACAAAAAATGACAGTTGGAAGAGGATGTGAATGAGAATAGAGAGAATAATTGTGATCAAATTGATCATTTGAATGTACACGACGCAGTATGTAATGCTCGCTACATTTTGTTCACAAGCTTTTGCTATTTCACATATATGAAATGATATATAATATGAGTAATTATTGTTGTAAAACACTCTATGTATGTACAGTATATTATAAATTAACGATGGTAAATTGCAAGCTTCCAAGAATGATTTGAATCATCAGGGGTAGATGGACTTCTCGGTGCTGACGCTAGGGCTAGGCAGAGGCAGGCGATTTGCACAAGCTCCCTGCACAGATGGTTTAGCAAGGTGTCCCCTTTCAGCGGTGCATTGCAGGGACCAATGTTCATCGCCAGCCACTGCCCAGTGCCAGCACTGAGAAGTCCATCTCCCCACACTCACTTAAAGCCTGCTGGAAAGTGAATGGCTTCATCATCAGAATCAGAATCATCTTTATTGGCCAAGTATGTAGAACACACAAGGAATTTTTCTCCGGTACAACACGCTGCATTAGTATCATCATAAACAAGGACATGACAAATAGGTATGGAAGGACATTTCGTAATGTTAGTGAACCGTAGTGCGGTGGGACCACCCAGTGACAACTGTGAGACAATGGGCAAAGTATCAAGCAGAGCTAAAGTGATCAGTGGTAGAATACAATACTATGACAGTTTGTACAGTTGGTGCAGAAAATCATTGAACAAGAAGAGTGACTACGTCAGTGACTGTTTAGAGAGTTAATGGCTAGAGGGAAGAAGCTGTGTCTGCTGGATTTGGTGCGCATGGATCTGTAGCGCCTGCCTGAGGGGAGTAGCTGGAAAAAGTGGTGGGCAGGGTGCGGGGGATCCAGGAGGATTTTCCGTGCCCTAATCTTGATTCTTGCAGTGTGCAAGTCCTCAAGAGTGGGTAGGGCGGTGCCAATGATTTTTTCCGCCGTCCTAACTGTCCGTTGAAGTCGGATTTTGTCCTT